>NW_015505426.1:174795-179119 GCF_001515645.1 Sinocyclocheilus grahami | reverse complement strand
TTTTTAACCATTTATAGGCCTACTATTAATATGGTTTTAATAAAATATGATGTGTTATAGATTACTAGTATCAAGACAAGTGATTATAATGGGAAATATACTTATTTACAATAATTAAAGTGTGACAAACTGCTAAATATTCTATATAATGATTTACCTGCTGGCATGCTGGAACTTTGAATTTGTTTGCAATGTTGAACTGCCTTTAGCAGCCTCGCTTCGCTCTTTCTCTCTCTCTCGGTCTCTGTTTTTTTTTTTGCGAAGGCTTTTTTTTTGTTTTGTTTACAAAGTGTGCCAACAACAGCGAATTTTGTGTTATTTATATTAGATCTGATCAGGTACAATAATGTGATTAGACATTCTAATTCTAAGACCGTGTATATTTTGTTGTTATCACTTTTAAAAGACTGAGAGCAAATCATTACTGACAGAAATACAGAAACAAACTACCAAATTACTAATTCAGCGAATCATCCACTGACTGTAATGTGGATTGTAATGCATCTACCTGTTAATGCAACAACATTGGGAACTGTGGTCTCCACTCCAGAGAGCGGCACACAGATCGTGAGTGATGCTGCGGAGCAGGCGGGAAAACACGGAGCAGATTAGCGGAATCAGTGGATCTTTAGCGGAGCGGGAACAGACCGCTTTGAGCTGGGATGATGGGGGGGATTGGTGAGAGGGGCAGCTCAGCCGATGAGGGCAAAGGGGCAGTGGCTCTAGCCACCGGGCCACCCCCCATGTGCATGGCCCTGCTCTGGGGTGCGTTTCCCAGGTGCGAACTACGGGGGAGCTAGGGGGAGCTCGGCTCCTCTTAATAAGACATGGGCTCCCCTGAAAACGGGATTTGTGAAATTTTGGGGGGTCTCAAAAAATATTGACAATGTGTTACTTTGACGTGCAATTTCAGTTTTGTGTAATGTGATCATCGTGGATTATTATGTGTAAAATTGCAAAAATATCATTCATTCATGCATGACGGCGATTTAAACCTAATTCACTTCAATAAAGATAACTATACATGCTGTTCTTGTCATGAGCATCAAGGTGTGGGGGCGCTGCGGTGCAAATTCCACTCATGTTTAGTACATGTTAACTCAAAGATTCGTAGAAAAAATATAAACGTTGGACTCTGTGGTCGATTCTGTGTTAAGGTAAGGCATGTTATTCGCAATTATGTGTTGTGGCTGGGTTGTTATAGGTCTGCGTGACTCTCGATGTCTTAGGTCTAACTGAATGGAGGAATTATGGTATTCTTGGAAACAAACTAGCTAGTCACGACTGTTTCCTGAAACCATGGTACCTGTGTCGCAGATCCATCATTTAAACCATGTTGGTTTGAGCTGTCGTTATGATGTTGTTGTTCTTCTTCGATCTAATAGCCGACTGGTGCCATGAGCACATACCGCCACCTACAGTAATTTGGTTTTATTTTCTCTTTTCTTCGACCCGAATTATGCTTTTGAAATGACGTTACATAGGAGTGGAGTGATAACGCAACATTCATTTGTTCCGCAATAAATTATATACACATACACACACGGAGTTAAAAATTTGCTCTTTTCTGATCCCAATGTCTATAATTTCAAAATTTCATATAAATACCATTTCTTATTGAATATTGATAGGCTACATAAGCACAATTGAAAAACTATGTTTTGTTTTTTAAACTGTGATGTACTGTTGTGGACACCTGTTGCTTATTTTGCTCAATCATTTTTCCTATTTAAGTCCCCTTGACATTCAGCCATGTGTTAATGAACACATGTGACTCTCCCACTCCCCCCTCCCAAATACACACACACACACTGTCACTTTAATCAGTCTGAATAAGCTCTTTTGCACTACAAATCATTTTTTTGCACTACAATCATTATATCTGCACTGTTGTTTACTTTACTGGTTTGCACACTATTTGCCATATGTCTTGTGCTTTATATATATATTTTTACATTTTACCTTATTTGTATATTTGTATAGTTGTATTTTGTATTTAATCTGTATTTATGTTATCTGTATGCACCAAGGGTCTGAGAGTAACGGAATTTCAATTCTCTGTGTGTATGTGCTGTACATGTGGAAGAATTGACAATTGCATGTACTTGACTTGACTTGACTAATGAAAATGACACGGAAACCCCAATTTTCAAGGCATGAAATTGCAGTTCTTTTGGAGGAGGTGGAAAATAATAAAATCCAGCTATTTTCACAGCTGAAAAACAGCATTACAAATGCTGACAAAAAGAAAATCTGGGCAGAAATCACTACAAAAAATAAATGCTGCTGGCTATGGGTACGAACGAAGCCCAGAAGAAGTCAGGAATAAGTGGAAGGACTTCGCAAGTGTGACAAAACGGAGGGCTGTGGCACATAAGAGGGAAGCAAACAAGACTGGTGGGGGTATTAATTCAGTTCCTCCTCTCGCTACAGAGGAAGAGATAGTTCTGGACATCCTGGGGCCTGAAGCATTGGAAGGGATCCTTGGAGGTATAGATGCATGTGCATCAACCAGGCCATTGCCTTCAAAGTTCAGGCCTCCAACATCAGGCCCTCTCCAGTCTGGCCCTTCAACATCAGGCCCCCTCCAGTCTGGCCCTTCAACATCAGGTGGGGATACACAGTTTGTTTGTTGTCTGCTTGGGACCGAAGCACAGTTGTTACTGCCTTGCTTCGCTCTCAGAGGGCTCTCATTGAGGAGTTCCTCGCGGTGCCGGCCCTGCTTTTGCCGAGGCGGAGCAGCGGCTGTGCTCGTGGGTTTCGCATATGGATCTGCTTCCTTAACCACCAGATCCAGTGCCCGCTCTTGGGGTTTCGGAAGCCCGCGCTGTGGTACTTCCCACCGGGGAGAGGGCGTGACGCTCCGCCTGTCTTTCACCGAGGAGATTGATACGGAGGGCGTCAAAGAGCTCGCCAGTTGCACAAGCATCAGCTACACAAGCATATTATGCCTGATATTATAATGAGCAGCATTAATAGGGAGTGGAGCTCGCGCAGTTGGGTCTCGGGGGGCAGATTGTGCTTTTACTGCTGTTAAGCGCTCCGCTCTCGCCAGGCCATAATTTCAGTTTTTGATGTGAATCTTACTACACCAGACCGTATTTACTCGTCTGATTGTTTGATTACATTTAATTCTGAGGAATAAAATGAAGTATTTGTCTGATTATGAGAAGTTAGATATACAGGGGCTCTTGGGATAAAAATTTCTTGAGTGAGAGCACGCGTTTACCTCTTTTCCTCTGAGGAGGTTGAGGCGGTGAGCAGGGGCTGCTGGGCGGGAGCGGTCCCAACCTACTGTGTTCCAGCCCCTCATTCTGGGGGCCTCACTTCTCGTACTCCGCAGAGTCTAGAGTCAGAGTGGCGCTCCCAGGCCAAAGGCTTTTAGCGGAAGGCGGGTCTGCGGACAGTCATTCTCGCTGGATAGTCTTCGTCATAAACGTCCTGACGCCTAAAGGCCTAGGAGTTTTTGAGGGCCAGCTCCCTCTGGGGAAGAGCGGTGTACACCACATTACACGGTGCCCGTCTCTCCTCAGTGCCCTCAGGAGGTCGGTCTGCCAACCCTGCCTGTGTTCCAGGGCGCAGCGGTCTCCGGCGAGCGTTTTTTTTCAGTTACCACCCGGAAATGTAGTGGTACTAAGAGGCTTCCTATCTCTACAGCGGTCTCTAGAGCAGCTCGAGAGACTGATTCCCTTAGTAGATTATTTAGCAGTGTGGAAGCTACTGCCAAATGTGTCTCAATGGGTCCTGCGTACTGTAGAAAGAGGCTATAGAATCCAGTTCGATTCTTGTCCGCCTCAATTCAACGGGGCGTCCCCACTCTGATGGGTCCCAAGCAGGCTCTGGTATTAGAACAAGAAGTAGTTACTCTCTTAAAGAAGGAGGCCATTGAGGTGGTCCCTCCGCACGAGACAGACTCCGGGTTCTACAGCCGGTACTTCATTGTTCCGAAGAAGGATGGGGGGTTGCGTCCTATTTTAGATCTGCGCCTATTGAACCACTCAGTCATGCGACTGAAGTTCAGCACGCACAAACTCAAACAGTTTGTGTCTCAGACCAAGTCCAAAAACTGGTGTGTCACGATCAATCTAAAAGATGCACATATCTCCATCCTTCCTCATCATAGGAAGTTCCTGAGGTTTGCTTTTGGGGATGGCGGTTCGACATCGAGATGTCGTTCTCACTCACACGAAAGAGCTGGGGTTAAGACTTAATGCCAAGGAAAGGGTGCTTTCTCCAGTACTGAGAACCCCTTATATAGGGGTGGTGTGGGATTCAACCACGATGCAGGCACGTATGTCTCCTGCTCGGATCGAGTCGATCCTCA
>NW_015505426.1:150875-174624 GCF_001515645.1 Sinocyclocheilus grahami | reverse complement strand
CTGTACATGAGACCCCTACAGTGGTGGCTCAAGACCAAGGGGTTCTCTCCGAGGGGAAACCCGCTTTGCATGCTCATGGTCACGCGGAGGTGCCTATGTGCCTTAGACATGTGGAGAAAACCTTGGTTCTTGTCTCAGGGCCCGGTGCTGGGAGCTCCTTGTCGCCGCGTAACACTAGCGACAGACGCGTCCCTCACCGGTTGGGTGGCCACCCTGCCCGCAGTCTGTGGAGTGGTCGCCATCTGACGTGGCATATCAATTGTCTGATAAATTTTTGATGCTGTGAGTTCTCCCAGACCTTTACTATAAAAAATACTGTGATTTGAGTGTTAACATTTAATGTAAGTGAAAACCTCTAACATACTGTTTGACCAATATTGTTATAGGAGAAATTTGTCTTTAGGAATGTTTTAACAAAGATACTCACTTGACAAACTCACCTTTTCTTCGCACAAATGAAACGAAGGCTGCATTCCAATCTGCATGATTAATGCTTTCAGAGGGCACTTCGAAGGGAGAATAATTGCGAGGGCCACACTACTATATAGTTTCAAACTGAATTTGTAATAAAAACAATCAGACGCTTTTATCCAAAGCGACTTACAAATGAGGACAATGGAAGCAATCAAATTTTTTTTAAATAATAACAATTTTGCATTATTTTTGGTTCATTAAAAATTAATCTTGCTGCTGCGTTCTGGATTAATTATAAAGGTTTGATAGAACTGTCTGGAAGACCTGCCAAGAGAGCATTGCAAAAGTCCAGCCTGGACAGAACAAGAGCTTGAAAAAGGAGTTGTGAAGCATGTTCCGAAAGAAAGGGCCTGATCTTCTTGATGTTGAATAAAGCAATTCTGCAGGTCCGGGCAGTTTTAGCAATGTGGTCTGAGAAAGTCAGCTGATCATCAATCACAACTGCAAATCTGCAGGACCGGACAGTTTTAGCAATGTGGTCTGAGAAAGTCAGCTGATCGTCAATCATAACTCCAAGGTTTCTGGCTGTTTTTGAAGGAGATACGGTTGATGTGCCTAACTGGATGGTGAAATTGTGATGAAACGATGGGTTTGCTGGAACCACAAGCAGTTCTGTCTTGGCAAGGTTGGGTTGAAGGTGATGGTCCTTCATCCAGCAAGAAATGTCTGTTAGACATGCTGAGATGCGAGCAGCTATTGTCGGATCATCAGGATGGAATGAGAGGTAGAGTTGAGTGTCATCAGTATAGCAGTGATATGAAAAGCCATGTTTTTGAATGACAGAACCTAATGATGCCATGTAGACAGAGAAGAGAAGTTGTCAACACTTGACAAACTCACCTTTTCTTTGCACAAACGAAACGAAGGCTGCGTTCCAATCAGCATGATTAATGCTTTCAGAGGGCACTTAGAAGGAAGAATAATTGCTAGGGCCACGCTTCTATATAGTTTCAAACTGAATTTGTAATAAAAAAAAATATTTACAGGCGAATTAGGTAAGATCTGAGCACCACAACTTTAACTCTTCCAAATCACTCAAAGTGGATGATGAACTCTTCGAAAGGAATAGGGCATAGGGTCGATAACTCTGAATAGAACACAGCCCAGGTGTGGGTGTGTCAATCAATAATGTCAACACAGCAAACTAACAATGACCTATGCCTCTAACCACAGGTGAAGGGCTGTCGTTCCAACGACACAACTTGGTGATGCAGTTTGCGAATGTTTGTTTGAACTATGGTTTCGGAAAACACCGAATCATTGAACTATGTTGGTAACGACGGAACTTGCGACCATAGTTGGCTAACAATGTTTTTGGGAAACGCACCCCTGCAGGACATGGAGGCGCCAGCGCGATCACTTGCATTTTTTTCTAACAGTGGAAACAACTTTAAATACGCCGTTATTTTTGTTTATAAAAGTAAGTGTACATCATTCTAAACTGGAAAGGGTCTACTTTTATTTGTGTGCACTCACAATATCAACAAAACGTTGTGCTTTTATAAAATAAAGAAAACAAACGTCTTCACGGAATAATTTTTTATCATGGGTCACTATGACAGGTTAAAATTTACATTCGAATACCTAACAATAAACCTTTATTTTAGACGCTTACTTTGCTTATTTGTGTACAATCTCTTAGTAGTTTTAACTTTTTATCAAACTCAGCTATAATGTAATGTGCAATGAAAAGTACAGGTTTTGATTCGCTCAGCTTATCTTTGTAAACACAGCTATCGTGTATGTAGAGTTGTATATAGAAATGTTTTGTCTTTTGTTTAACATTTTTACGAACAGTGCAAACAAGATGGCACATTTTTTCACATTACAGTGCAAAACGAGCTTCTCTCACTATGAATTTAACCAGAGGCTATGGTTAAACCTCTCCCGCTGTCAGATGCATGCTCTGACACGAGCACTAAGGCGCGCACATACATAGGTCCATTCTTTCAGTAACTGTACATACTGCTGCATTGCACAGAAATTACTACCTACATATTTACATATGGTTGGCACACGCCACTGAAAATTGATCTGTCATTAAAGATAGTGGTCTTGTGCTTAAAATGCCCTTAATGTGCAATACCACCACTGGTCGCCAGAGGCTGCAGCTGAACTTCCGGATGACTAAAATGCACTTTGTTCATAAAAAGACTTTATTCCTCATTTTGGTTTTATTGTATATTACAATATGGTCCGTGTATCATTCATTTTTTTATTTAATATTGAAAGTAGAAAAATTAGAAAACGGCTCCTTTTCTGCTTAATTCTGCTTAAATTTTCGTTTTTCGTTCATGGGTGGAAAAAGGAATAAACAGCTTGAATATTCAATTTCTACACGTGGGCGGGAATTAAACGCCCCTTTCTGCTGGTTGGTCAGCCGAAGATCAAACGGTGCCGTCATCAGTTCTTCCGCAGTATCACGCAGCAGAATAATAGTCCTCTGCTGCTGCAGTTGTATGGATTCTTAACGCATTTATTGCAACTACATTTAGTCTTTTTTCATCAAACAAACAGGCTAATGAATAGCTCGACACAACTCATACTGGGGCAGAATCTAGAAAGGGCTTTCTTCTGTGTAGATATAAATTCTATTCTTTGCATCAGCTGGGCATGGCAGGGTATGATATGACAACTGTCATAGCCTACCCTGCTCACCCATTAAGTCTGTGTGTTTAATTAAGAAATTAATTAATTAATTAGTTTCAAAATAAATATTTTAAACACTAAGACAAAAAGGAAAGAATAATAAATTGGCTTGGGTATATATAGACCTATGTTCATGCAATAACTTTCATTCTAACTGACAACCGGAGAACAACAGATATTAAATAGCCTACTGTTACGAGTTTTATAATGTAGTCTTGTGTTTTATTAAACTTGATTATAATTGATATCTCAAAAGGATATGCACTTGTGCGTGGCGTGAGCTGCTGCGCACTCGCACTGTAACGCACGATTTTCATAAAACTTGCCATTTAGGTTTGTTTCTCACCAAACCCTCAGTATACCTTCAGAATGCTTGGAATATACGCCACGAGATGCATAGGATTATTTTATGACAGATATGCATCTGCTTAAAAAAAAAAAAAAAAACTAAAGTCACCATTCTCTGCCATTAAATTGGCAAGCCCGAGCAGGACATTGCGATGTTGCGAAATTGCGATGGCAGCAACATTTCCAGTTTTTGTTGTTGTTCAATTTTTTTGTTTTCTGCAGCGACTCGGAGCACTTTTCAAACCCTTTTTTCCGGCTGAAGCACATTTGTTTCAATCTATAAGAATAATCAGCCTACACTACCAGTCAAAAGTTTTTGAACAGTAAGATTTTTAATGTTTTTTTTTTTATTTTAATTTTTTTTATTCTCTTCTGCTCAACAAGGCTGCATTTATCTGATCCAAAGTACAGCAAAAACAGTAAAATGTTGAAATATTTTTACTATTTAAAATTGTTTTCTATTCGAATAGATTTTAAAATTTTATTTATTCCTGTGATCATACATAGCTAAATTTTCAGCATCATTACTCCAGTCTTCAGTGTCACATGATCTTCAGAAATCATTCTAATATGCTGATTTGCTGATTATCAATATTTAAAACAGTTGAGTAAATTTTTTTTCAGGATTCTTTGATGAATAGAAAGATCCAAAGATCAGCATTTATCTGAAATAAAAAGCTTTTGTAACATTATACACTATTCCATTCAGTAGAATTTTTATTATTTTTTTGGGAAAGAAATTATAGAAATGAATACTTTTATTTAGCAAGGATGCTTAAAATTTATCAAAAGTGATGATGAAGGCATTTATAATGTTACAAAAGATTTCTATTTCAGATAAATAGTGTTCATATCAATATCGGAATTATATCGTATCGACCGAAATTAAGAAATATATTGTGATATAAATTTTGGCCATATCGTCCAGCCCTAGTTCACACAGTTCCAATAAATTGCGATGGGTTAAATAAACTCAAAAACCAGACAGACGCGACTACAGTCAATCGCATGCCAGTATTGAAGTGCACAGGAAATAAGCAGCAGTCATATTTAAAGCAGTTTAAATTAATATTGAGTACTGACTGATGTTCACTTGGATTTTTTTCCCCATCGAGGGGAAATAACTTAATACTCTGTAATTTATAGTCATATGGTCAAATGTATATTTTTATTTGTGTAACATTACGTTCAAAATAACTACAAAATGTCATGCCTTTGAAAAATAAGGAAAACAACAGAATGTGCTGCTTTAGCGAGTCTTGGTCTCATTGAGCATCTTTCTGGCACATGCCACAAATATGAACCACAGCGAATAGGTACTTGTCTTTTAAAAGGCTTCATTTAGATTATTTGACGTTAAATGCATCATATAAGTCACTTTGGAATAAATCACAGTAGGCCTACGACTTTACATCTGGGAATACTTTAGGCTATAACAAATTATTTTGTTGACCCCCTATCACTTTAAGAACCGATGGTCTACACAGAAGAAAGACCTGTCTAGACTCTGCCCCGGTACGAGTTGTGTCGAGCTATTCATTAGTCTGTTTGATGAGAAAAATATGAAATGTAGTTGCAATAAAATGGATTATTAATCCATACAACTGCAGCAGTGGAGGACTATTATTCTGCTGCGTGATACTGCAGAAAAACTGATGACGGCACGGTTTGATCTTCGGCTGACCAATCAGCAGAAAGGGGTGTTTAATTTCCGCCCACATTTAGAAATCGAATATTCAAGATGTTTATTCATTTTTCCATCCATGAACGAAAAACTAAATATTAAGCTGAATTCTCTTTTTGAGCCGTTTTCTCATTTTTCTACTTCCAATATTAAATCTAAAAACGAATGATCGAGTGATACATGGATTCACACGGACATCACAGAGTACAACTGTGTGTCATTATCAGTTTGTCAGACACGCACTCGATTTTCATCTTGTTTTTTCAGCCAAATGAAGGACTATTCTTAGAACTGATAGTCCGTGTGAGTGACCATGCTGGGGTGCGTTTCCCATACAACGACGTAACTCGCTGATTAACAACCATAGTACGATGCATTGTTGTTGAAACGAACTAGCTAGTTACGACTGTTTCCTGAACACGGTCGCATCTCCGTCGTTTGAACTATGGCTGTGTCCAAAAACTCTCAAATGCTGCCTTCGGAGGCAGCATTCCAAAGCAGGAAGGCATCAAGGCACATCCGAATCCAAATTCTGCTTTACTTCCTGTCTCCGGAGGTACCTTCTTCTGATCGAATTTTGAAGGCAGCATAGATGTATCCTTCGCTGCCTTTTGATATCCCACAATCCCCTGCGTTCCATTCCGTGACGATTGGGTTGAGCTAAAAAATACAGATGGCGTCTGAAAGTTCCGTTTGGTGGTCAGTTTGTGTGCAGATGTATATTTCTGACTAACTTTTTTCACTTTTGATGTTATTTCTAGTGAGAAATCAGTATTATAGTAATTAAATATTTGTTTAGTTATCACAAAAACTCATTTTATTTTGTTGTAGATCCTGGGTGCCCAATCTCGGTCCTGGAGGGCCGGTGTCCTGCAGAGTTTAGCTCCAACTTGCCTCAACACACCTGCCGGGAAGTTTCTAGCATGCCTAGTAAGAGCTTGATTGGCTGGTTCAGGTGTGTTTGATTAGGGTTGGAGCTAAACTCTGCAGGACACCGGCCCTCCAGGACCGAATTTGGGTACCCCTGTTTTAAACCATTACGCTGCCTCAGAAGCCTGTCCAAAATCAGTTTCATGAGGTGCGTTCATATAAAAACGCTGCCTGCAAAGTCATTGCCTCATACGGCAGTGAGGCAGCAAGTCAGCTGCCTAAGTTTTCAGATGCAACCTACATTAGTTCAACATCTTCTTCTTCTGCTTCTTTCCAGTTTAACGGCGGTTGGCATCCAGCTTATTGGTGCATTTCCGACCCCTTCTGCTCTGGAGTGTGGATCAGATAATAGGTTATAATAAAACTTAGTCTATTCCCTTTCATACACTTACATGACACTCACTTAGTACCTTCACACACACATCATACTTCAATTATCCGTTAAAAGTCACATATTGTACACCTTTCTGGAGTTTTATTTTAGGTTTTGATGTCCTTAAGAATATATATTTGCGGTATAAGTACCAAAAACCATCTCAATATATTTTTACAGCTCCTCTCTCAGGAGCTCTGCTGAGAACAGGGCTTTGAGGGATAATCCAGGTACAAGGCAACGGTCCAGGCAGGGGCGAACAGTATCCAATTGGGCGAGACTCGAGGGATAATCCAGGTCCACAGGCAGTGATCATAACACGGGGAAACAGACAAGGCAAGACAAGACAAGGAAAACAAGACACTAGGCTCGGTAATGCAGCTAACACTAGGGGAGTGGAAAATGCAGAACAATACACGGCAATCTGAACAGGAACTGAGAGAGTGTTAAATAGAGTGTGTAATGGCTCTCAGGTGAGCGTGTGATAGTGACGGCTGTGTGATCAGTGAATTCAGCTGTGTAAGTGCAATGGATGATGGAAACTGTAGTCCGGAGTGATATGTAACAGTCTGTGTAGTGTGAGAGTCAATGTAATGGTAGAGTGACCTCTAGTGGCAATCGGCCGGAAGGCCAAGGACCGGATTCGTGACAATAGTACATTTATACGTATAATATTATATTTTACATAAAAATATAGGCTACAATATACTTTATACAAAAATATATATTATAGTAGGCTATATAATATCTATATAGAGACGTAATTTCGGGTCCAATACATTGGTTTTCGTGCATGTCAGTAAGTCATTGAGAGATTTTTTCCCCCCCAGTCTTTGAAGCATATTTCCTATCTTCTAATCATTTTTTTTTTTGGTTCAGTGGTTCATAAATTCATTAAAAAAATAATAACAAAATAAAATAAAGTAGCCTAATATAGTAATAAAATGTAGAATAAAGTACAATCAAAACTTTATATTATAATCACATTGCACTTGAATAAAGTCAAAGGTGTAATCTGCCGATTGTCCTGCAGGTGACCGCATAAATCTGTCTTCTTACGATGCACTTAGGGCTTTACGATTACTCCAGAGCACTCGTAGTTCTACGATGTTTTTCAAGTGCTACTTAAGTTACGATGCTTTTTGGGAAACAGACCGTAATATTAAGATCAGTCGTACGATCGTTTTTACGAACTTCTTAGGCTTACGAAGCTTTTGGGAAACGCAGCCTTGGTTGATTTTGGCCTGTCTAATTAATATTCATGAGCCTCTCTTCTGGTTGGCCTGTTGTTTTCTGAGTGACGCACGGCCAGGCCAACCACAGGTAACTAGGGTTAAATAGAGTGTGTAATGGCTCTCAGGTGAGCGTGTGATAGTGACGGCTGTGTGATCAGTGAATTCAGCTGTGTAAGTGCAATGGATGATGGAAACTGTAGTCCGGAGTGATATGTAACAGTCTGTGTAGTGTGAGAGTCAATGTAATGGTAGAGTGACCTCTAGTGGCAATCGGCCGGAAGGCCAAGGACCGGATTCGTGACAATAGTACATTTATACGTATAATATTATATTTTACATAAAAATATAGGCTACAATATACTTTATACAAAAATATATATTATAGTAGGCTATATAATATCTATATAGAGACGTAATTTCGGGTCCAATACATTGGTTTTCGTGCATGTCAGTAAGTCATTGAGAGATTTTTTCCCCCCCAGTCTTTGAAGCATATTTCCTATCTTCTAATCATTTTTTTTTTTGGTTCAGTGGTTCATAAATTCATTAAAAAAATAATAACAAAATAAAATAAAGTAGCCTAATATAGTAATAAAATGTAGAATAAAGTACAATCAAAACTTTATATTATAATCACATTGCACTTGAATAAAGTCAAAGGTGTAATCTGCCGATTGTCCTGCAGGTGACCGCATAAATCTGTCTTCTTACGATGCACTTAGGGCTTTACGATTACTCCAGAGCACTCGTAGTTCTACGATGTTTTTCAAGTGCTACTTAAGTTACGATGCTTTTTGGGAAACAGACCGTAATATTAAGATCAGTCGTACGATCGTTTTTACGAACTTCTTAGGCTTACGAAGCTTTTGGGAAACGCAGCCTTGGTTGATTTTGGCCTGTCTAATTAATATTCATGAGCCTCTCTTCTGGTTGGCCTGTTGTTTTCTGAGTGACGCACGGCCAGGCCAACCACAGGTAACTAGGGTCAGCCGACGTCACAGCGCTAGCTGGAGGCAGCAAAACAAAGGAGAAACTGGAGGCGGCCCATTCAAACCAGCGCAGATTCGGCTATTCTTGTTGTGATGTTGGGTGCCAGAATCTACGTAATACAGCCTCAAATTAGAAATTTGATCAGATATCTGGTGCCACTGCCAGACAAAAAACCGACGACAGCTGTGGTTAAATGCAATAAAACGAGCTGGAGACTGGACAGAAACGATCGTCAAAAATGCTAGTGTTTGCAGCACACACTTCTTATCAGAAAAGGTTCAATAAATTATTGTCTTTTGTTGTTATGGGCGGGTGTACAGATTTCTTGCCATATGTCTATGTTTCTTGCATCTCACAACGTGAGTAAAACAACAAACTGATGATTTATATATAATCATTTGTAATTGTATATACATTGTTGTGATTAATTGTGGCTGGAACAATAATGTAGCTGTAAAAAAAGTTGCCTGCTGAAATTTGAAACGATATACATCTTCATCATGACTAGATAGACACGGTGAGTTTGTCTTTACTATACACGTTAGATGTGATCACCTCATACTAGTAACAATCCTGTCAGATCGTCCATCCTTTGAGTGAGAGTGTAACGTTACAGGCTGACCGATCCGGTTTAGTGGTTAAAGTTAACCTTTTCCACATGTTTCCCGTGAAAAAAGCCAGGAAATTTCAGTTTTGACAATATGGGACCTTTAAATCCTGTTGAAAACTCCTGCTTCCCTTAAGAATGTAATCAATATTCTACTCTGTGTCCAATTTACTGTGCTTTGTAACCCTTTTAATGTGATCTCCTGCACCCCAATCTCCCTCAGCTTATTCTTCATTACCTGCCTCTGTGTTTCATATCTCATACAAGTCATGATTATGTGCTCCACTGACTCCTCTTCTCGACATCCTCACACAACCCTGTCTGGTGCTTCCCTATCATCTTTAGTGTTTTATTCAGTGAACAGTGTCCCAACCTTAACCTAGTCATCACCGAATCTTCTCTCCTATTTCCAATTACCACCCTATCCTCTTTAACATTTATTTGAATTTGGTATAAGTGCCTCCCTTTCTCCTCTCTATCCCACCTCTCTTGCCACCTTTTATTGATTTTCTCCCAAATTATGCATTTAACCTCTGCTTTACTTAAATTTACCTGCATTTCTACGTTCTCCTTTGTTAGTACCCTTTTAGCCAGCCTATCTGCCATCTCATTACCCGTAATCCCAACATGTGCTGGGACCAGGGGTGTGAAGTAACGAATTACAAATACTCACGTTACAGTAATTAAGTAGTTTTTATCAGTAATTGTACTTTTTTGAGTAGTTAAAAAATTGTGTACTTTTACTTGAGTACATTTTAAGTGATGTATCGGTACTTTTACTCCCCAACGGCACCCCCCCCCTTGAAGTTCAAGTTAATTTTATTTAATTATATATTCTCTATAGCGCCAGATCACAACAGAAGTAATTTCAAGTTACCTTTCTTATATAACATGTCTATACCTTGTTCTTTCATTAAGCAAACTAAATAGCCTTATGTTATTTATCTTATTTACAGGATGGCATGTCATTTCAGTCGCTAGGTTATGGTTCCGCTCTCTGTATCACGCACAGCGGAGTTCCGCCCGATGCGCGCGCTCACACACACCCACACACACAAGTGAGCCCACTCCCACTAGTATTTGTAAATATTAAGCCGCAAAACGATTCATATTTAAATATGAATTCTGCGTGTCTCTGTGTTAATGAATGGCGCAGACGCGCGGTTTTGTGTAGTACTCGTACTGAAACGCTTCCGGTGATATTAACCTCTGCCCTCTCACTAATGAGGACACAAACACATGAACAATATCTCCAGAACTGCTCTGAGTCACTTCATCAGCATATGATCGTTTAGTTTGAGTAAAACTATCATCATGTCATACACACAAAGAAATGTAATGGTATTCACGGCAACCCGTCAAAATATACGTTCCGTTTAACTTGAGGGCATTGCGGCAGAAATATATTACTATTGTTGAGTAGAATGTTTGTAACAGACTGCTACTACTACTACTAAAATTATTAAAACCTTATTTTTAAGGAATAAGCATTCAATATTTCTTCAGTGTTTTAATTGTAATATTAAATTACCTTTATTTTCCCCAAAAATTAATTAAATTTTCATTACTTAAAAGATAGATTAAATGAATGTTTTATGCCTTAAAACAAAATGTAAATACACAACACAGAATTTCTGAGCAAAAAAATCATAAGGCTATTGTAAGAATAAATGAAACTTGTTTTATGCTTTCAAATTAGACATGCTAAAACAGAATTTGGTTACAATAAAACATAAGGTTGGACAAATAAAAACATTTCATAGGGCCCTAAACGTAATATTTGTTAAACTTTTAATAAATTGATGTTAAATTGTTTAAGTTTCATGATTTTAATTAATTAGACATGCTTTTTGATTAATAAAATGTAATTTAACCATTAAAAAGGAGTCCCCCTTAACTTATGCTATTTAACTGATTAGACATCTCTAAGATGCTGCTGTATTGAACATGGCACCTGATGACTAATTTATTATTTTTTGTTCCCTGTCATTTTGATTTATTTGATGTTTGATTCGTCATGGGTTCCCTCTTACATCATACTCCGGGGTTTCCTTAGGTATTTGTGCACATGCACGCATTTCCAAAACGGCACTTTTAGAGGACGCGCTAACATACATAGGATTAAAATGCATTTATATTTAGATAAAATGGAATATATAGATTGCACTGCATGTTAGCTTGCTTATTGTGCCCAAAAGCATATTTATTTAAGCCCATATCCCTTGCTAACAAGAAACTATGCTTCTAACCACAGGTCGAGTGCTATAGTTCCAACCACGTAAGTTTGTGACGTTGTTTGCGAATGTTCGTTTGAACTATGGTTTCGGGAAACACCGAATCGTTGAACAATGTTGGTAACGACGGAACTTGCGACCATAGTTGGCTAATGATGCTTTTGTGAAACGCACCCCTGGGGCCTGTTCTTCGTACGTAGCTTATTACATCCGAGATGAAACATCACGCTAATTAGAATCTGGCTAATTCGGTTCTTCGAACACACCCGTTGTTGTTGATTAGTATGGCTGGATTGAGTTATCTGAGATAATTGCACATTCATGGGTTGGTTTAAAAGGGGCTATGTATCGATACTCGAAACCACGTTCAGCAATGCAGCGATTGGCTGGCGGCAAGACAGCAACGTAATGACATCATATAATTAACAAAGACACCTGACGAAAACTTGACACATTTTTTGACTTTTATAAGGAAACAGCCAAGCGAACAAAACTACATAAATGTTATAATAAATAATTGAAATGTGCAGTGTTTTTAGTTTATTTAAATTTTTTACATGATTCCCAATTATTTATAGGCTATTCACGATTTCTAATATTTGTACTGGCTTTACATTTTTATTTCAATGTAGTAATTAGCAATTAATTTAATATTTGAACAGATTTGTTACTTGACAGCATTAATTAAAGTTTAAGGGTCAAGATCATGTTATCTGCATCTTCTGCGCTCCATCAAGCCACTCCCATAATAGCTGTTAGCACTCAAATTAATGCATGACTCTATATTATCTGTACAGCATGCGTGTAGGATTCAAAAACAATTATGAAATAATAATTTTATGATTAATACATCTTTCAGTGAGTAAAGCTTGCTGTGTCTATAGTATTAAAGACTACACAACATTATTATAGGATCTTTAAATTAATTTTTTAATTATTATTTTAAATTATTGTCCCTGGATCAGTAGGGTACTCTTGTAATAAAGTAGCGGTGGTAGCAGACAGATTTTAAGTATCAATTCCGCTTAAAAAGATGCAATCTAATCCGGTTTACATGAAATAAGCCTGCTCCCGAGCAGGTTTAAGCTAACGGACCTGTTGCTATGACAGCAACTCCGGGATGAGCTTCGAAGAACCAAACAATCCAAGATAACGCCAAATCATCAACAATCAAATCCAGCTAAGTGAGTTAGCGACGTACAAAGGGCCCCAGGTCTGTATCAGTTTTTGTGTACACACAAATGATCTGTCATTTCCTACATTAACTCATTTGAATTCCTAGTGTTTCTAAATTGAAAGCTATTTCATAAGCCTGCTGTGTGAGTGAGAGTCCCTTAGCTTTGAGGCATACACAGTTTGATCTGTAGATGCCAGGATCTCTTGCATACAGTTGTATGAAAGTTTTGTAAGATACGTCCCATATGGATTTTTGTTTCACATAAAACCAATTAATGAAAGGAATTTTATTTATTTTTTTACTCCCAAACAGTCTTTTGGGAACACAATTTCTGATGCTGATAATATTTTTGTTTAATATTTATTTTATTATTTTATTAGTTGTAGTAGTATTTCATTTTACTTAACTTTATTATTTTTTGTTATTAAATATAATTTTATTATGATTATTTTATTTACACAATATTTACTTAAACAACAGCCATTTTTGATGCATCTAATTATAATGACTATACAATCATGCAGTAAATATGACAATCAATGAGTTGTAATGTTGTCTGTTAATGGCTGTTCTGTCTGTAGTACTGATATATTACATATGATGCCTGCGTTCCGTCTCTGTTTCGTTGGCCTTGCGTGGGGTAGTTACAGGCCAGACATGATGTGTGGTGGTCTCTTTCTCTATGCTGTTGTCATGGTGATATTGAGCTGGCACTCTCTCGAGGTCAGCTGAAAAAAAAAAGTGAAAAGGTAACCGTCTGGTCAGGTAGACACAATGATGTGTATGCCTATTTAACTTAGCCACGATGAGAAGAAAACCATCTAGTCTCGTTACTTCTATTCTTCTGCGTTACTTTATTTTCTTTTCCGTTGAGAGTTTCGTGTTCTGAGTTAAGTTTTGTCTCCGAGTTCACCTCGAGTCTGTGACCGCCTCAAAACTTCAACCAGCCCACAACTCCGCATCTTCAGCCAACGTCCAACCACTGGCTTCCCAAGACCTCACAACTTCCAGCCAATCAGCAACCTCGGGAAACCCCCTTTTCTGCAAAGATGACAACAAAGGGAACCCCCCTACACAGGCAACACAAGTTCCAGATTCTAGCTGAACTGGTGCATTTAATATAAATTTTAACCTCATTGAGGAGCTCAATTTGAGAGTTAATTAAGTGATTGATGGTTGTTCAGGTCTATGCAATTGCAGATCTTGCTGTAAATTTGGGATTTCACATTTTCATTCTATTAAACTCATTCTTTCCTTACTTTCTCTCTTCCTGCAACTTGTGTGAGTGCATGTGTTTGTGTTAGACTAGTTTATATTCTTAGATTTATCTAATAAAGCCTTATTTATATTGTCTTAAACTGCCGATCTTGTTACTGTGCTAATAAATAGTGTTTTCACTATACTTTGGATATCAATATCCATTGCAGAATTGATGTTATACGGCTCGTTCAATGAATCGCTGGCCGACTCAGTGATCAGCCGTAAAACAGTGATTCTGTCCAAATTCCCTATAAAATCATAAATGACTTTGAACTAAATTTACCTGTTTCCCTTACAACGGTATCATCTCTCACTTGTTTCTCACAGTTAACCTGGAAGTTTTGACCCTCATCTAATCTGTGCCACATTGTGTTTAGTCACACAGTCTAGAAGGTTCCTGCATGATTCTTTTCTTTTCTCTTTTCTGTTTTTTCTTTTCTTTTGCATTTAAGTGAGTCTCTAGGTTTGCTTAGAATTAATTTGGGAACAAAATTGTCTCTAGAAGTCAACTTAATCTGACAAAAGTTTAATAGAGGATTCGTATATAAAGTACATCATGTTTTTTTAATTCTAAAAATGTAAAACTTTTTTTTTATCATTTCAGTTAATCTGTAGCAAATATATAGTTCAGTCATGAAACTCTAGATGGCGCATTCTGACGGGGTGTTAATGTAACTGATGAAATTCAGAGAGTTAAACGACTTGGCACAAGCTGATTGGTTCATGCTGCATATGCAGCCAATGAGCTTACTGCCTTGCATTTATATGGCTGGCTAGCCTTCATTTGAGATTCCTGCAGTGCGCTTTCAGAGTTCTCTGAAACTTAACAGCTAGATAAGTAAATGGTTTTCACTCTGTTTTCTGTGCATTATTGCATTCAGTCATAGAAAACATACAAGTTGTAAAACTATGTGCAGGTTATTCGTGTGAGAAGTAATTACTAAGCATGTATTGTTCATATAACAGCAGTGGCATTAGCAGCAGCAGCAAGCCGTTTTCCTAGTTCATGTATGTGATAAGGTGAAGCCGTATAACTGTCTTTAATAAACGTCATACTGTCAACAGCCTTACCTAGTTTAATGAGCAACAGAAAATAATATACCCGCTCATACATGTACTCGTGCCGCATTGCAATGCATTTAGTCAGAAGAGGGAGCGCTCATTTAAAGGGGCCACACCTCTGTTTCACTTGTTACCTTGGTTCAGCGATAGTGAAGAGTTTATTATAAATGTCATGTTTAGTGATAGTTTAAAGATGATAATTAATCATGAATTTGTTTAAAATATAAAGATACTACTAATAATAAATAATTTCCCATCAGTAGTTAATAGTAGGACACTCTTAAACTGGAATTTACTATTTGTGTATTCAGTTGGGCTTACAGCAATTATAGTACTTTCATGGCGTGTAGCAGCAGTATCATAGAATTCAGATCACATTAGCGAATTGTTAATTGCAGTATGCATAGCAAATCAAGTCAAATTATTACTGTCGTTTATAGCAGCGGCAGCAGGAAATATCTGGTTGTAACTTGCATGAAATTTCAGTGATAACGCATGGGGTAAGTAACTCTTTTAAATTGAAATAGGCTTTTATAACTTTGTTTATTTACCAGGGCGTACAGGGATTTTTTGAACTCTTCAAAGCGAAATATGCATTATTTGTTTGCGTTTCATTGTTTAATAAAGACGCTTATAGTAATTCTAAGTACTTTCGTGCATCAGTATGTGGCAGTATGCATAGCTATTCAGATCGCAATTTTTAGTGAATTTAATAGCAGCAGAATGGCATAGCAAATTCAGATGCATGTTAGAAATAATATTAGCAGCAGTCTGCATAGCAAACAATTATTATTGTTGATATAGCAAGGGCAGCAGAAAGTAGTTTAGTTGCATGAAATTTCAGCGATAAAGCATGGATGAGCTACAGCAATTCTAGTACTTTCACAGAGTGTAGCAGCAGTATCCATAGCATTCCAGATTGCGTTATTAGCTAATTATTAATGGAAGTATGCATAGCAAATCAAATTATGCATTTAGTTGCGGCAGCAGTAGGTAGTCTGTAGTTTACATTTACATTCTTATTTATTCATTTTGCAGACGCTTTTATCCAAAGCGACTTAAAATTGCTGAAGTTTCAGTGACTTCAAATGGATGGTATGTGAACTCTTCAAGCGAATAGGCATCATTTTCATTTTATTTATTTAAAAGGGGCTTATAGCAATTCTAAGTACCTTTGTGCAGCTGTAGCAGCAGTATGCATAGTATTCAGGTCGCATGTAGCTAATTTAATAGCTGCAGCATGCATAGCAATTTCATATGCAATGTTAGAAATAATATTAGCAGCAGGAAGTCAAATTACTGTTGCTAATATAGCAGCGGCAGCAGAAATTACTTTAGTTGCTTGAAATTTCAGTGATAACGCATGGGGTAAGTAACTCTTTAAAGTGAAATAGACGTTTTATTTATTTGCTTCTTTATCAGGGCTTACAGTAGATTGTGAACTCTTCAAAGCAAAACAGGCATTTGATTGCGTTTGCTTGTTAATAAAGACGCTTATCGCAATTCTAAGTACTTTTGTGCAGCTATAGCAGCATTATGCATTGCATAGCTATTCAGATCACTAGTTTAGTGAATTTTAATAGCAGCAGCACGCATGGCAAAATTCAGATGCAATGTTAGAAATATTAGCAGCAGTCTGCATGGCAATCCAATTATCAATGCTGCTAATGTATCAGCGGCAGCATAAAGTACATTTAGTTGCATGACATTTCAGTGATACGATAACGCTTGGATGGTAAGGAACTTTTTAGGTGAAAGGCATTTTGTTACTTTGTTATTCAGTTCAACAGGGTTTATAGAACTCTTCAAAGCGAAATAGGCATTATTTGGTGGTTTGGTTATTTAATAAATGGGCAGTAGCAATTCTAAGTACTTTTGTGCAGCAGTATACATAGTTATTCAGATCGCAATGTTAAAAAAAGTCACTGTAGTGTCTCAAGGCCATCTTGGAACGAGCCATGCATTTAGCAACGATGTGTTCATACAATGCAAACATTATTGTTCTTAATATGCAATATAAATATTTTAAATTATCAAAATAAATGAGCAGCTGCTTCTGAGGCAGAATTGGTCCTGGGCATATGACACCACAACTACAGGGTGTACAGTATGATTTATTCTTTCACCAAATATTTTGTTAGCTTATTAAGTTAAAGGTAAGTATTTCCACTGCAGTAACGTTGATGAACATTAATGGGGGGGGCTGGAGCCCTTCCTGGGCTTAACGAGAAATCAGGAGACCTTCTTGGGCTAAACTGGGGATCAGGAGCCCTTCCCGGGCTAAACGAGGAATCAGGAGCCCTTCCTGGGCTGAACTGGGGATCGGGAGCCATTCCGAGGCTCGACAGGGGATCGAGAGCCATTCCAAGGCTCGACAGGGGATTGGGAGCCATTCCTAGGCTCGACAGGGGATCGGGAGCCCTTCCTGGGCTAAACTGAGGATTCCGAGGTCTCTTCTCCTCCTTTTGACCCTGAATTCCCTCCACATTCTGGCCCTTATGTCTCGCCATAGTCAGCTCACCCTCAGCCATGATGCAGGGGGCGGAGCTCCTCTCCGCGCTCACCCTGTCCACGGCTTGCTCCATCGTGGTGGGCACTGTCACTCGCACCTGGTCTGACGGGTTTGGGCTCACCATCCGAGGTGATCCTACGCTCAGTTGCTTGGCTTCGCTCTGGTTCGTGGATCGCGGCGGGAAATGGCTCTCCGTCATCGGTGGGCTCTGGCTGATGCTCCGTACCGCAGGGAGATGGTGGGCTGGGCTCTGGGTCCAAAGTGGATCCGGCAAGATCCTCCATGGGGCCGGTGGTGAGTGGCGACCCGTTTCTCGCCAGGATCCACTCCACAAAGCCAGCAAATTCCTCCCAAGGACCATCTTCGGACGACCGCGCTCTGCACTCGGCGTTCAGAATAGCTGGTGACGTTAGCGACCATCAGGAACAGTCTGGTATGGTCCTCGAGAGTCCTGCCTTCCTGCTCCAGCAGGAGAAGGAGGAATTCGGGGCGCGTGAAGGGATCCATGGGGTTAACACAACGGAAAGAAAAACACTAAGGAAAAAAACAGAAAACAAACGAAGGGGAGAACCCGGAAGTTAAACTCTTTTGGGTCGGTTATTCTGTCACGGTCCAGGTGTTCTAAAGGATAGGCAGGACGACGAAGTCCGTACCGCAGGGAGATGGTGGGCTGGGCTCTGGGTCCAAAGTGGATCCGGCAAGATCCTCCATGGGGCCGGTGGTGAGTGGCGACCCGTTTCTCGCCAGGATCCACTCCACAAAGCCAGCAAATTCCTCCCAAGGACCATCTTCGGACGACCGCGCTCTGCACTCGGCGTTCAGAATAGCTGGTGACGTTAGCGACCATCAGGAACAGTCTGGTATGGTCCTCGAGAGTCCTGCCTTCCTGCTCCAGCAGGAGAAGGAGGAATTCGGGGCGCGTGAAGGGATCCATGGGGTTAACACAACGGAAAGAAAAACACTAAGGAAAAAAACAGAAAACAAACGAAGGGGAGAACCCGGAAGTTAAACTCTTTTGGGTCGGTTATTCTGTCACGGTCCAGGTGTTCTAAAGGATAGGCAGGACGACGAAGATGACGAATCAAAGGATATTTAATAAAGAAACAGGAAATCCAGACAGGGTAGACATCAACATAGACATTGACAGGAACATGGACATTGACAATAACTGACAAACTAGACTACAAGAGGCAGGAACTAATTTAGGGTGGATAACGAGGGGCAGACAGGTGAGCACAATAAGGTGATTAACTGATAACGAGGACAGGAACAACCAAATAAGGACACAGAGGGAGATACCACAAGCGACAGTCCACAGGAGTGTGACAATTTAAAGAGGAGGTGGAAGGAGAACCAATTCAAACCCTGAGTGGATTCACTAAAGAGTGATGCTACTTTTGCGCTTTGTATTTCCACACAATCTAGTTCATTGATATTGTGTTGTTTCAAGTATATTTAAAAAGATTGTGTCTTATTCTTCAATAAGTTTTTTTGAAAACGCAAATAATGACTGGAATTTTAGGTAACACTTTAGATTAGGGAACATATATTCAAGAGTTTCAAGAGTTTTCCCTCAATAAACTCCTAATTTGCTGCTTATAAATAATTTGTAGTAAGGTAGTTGTTAAGTTTAGGTATTGGGTTGGGTTAAGGGATCTAGAATATGGTCGTGCAGAATAAGGCATTAATATGTGCCTAATAACTACTAATAAATAGCCAATATGCTATTATGCATGCTAATAAGCTACTCTTTAATAGTGAGAGCTCATCCTTAAAATGAAGTGTTACCAAATTATTGAAAAGTGTTGTCTGTGTACATTGTCTATACTGTAGATCATGGTAGCAGTATGTCAGCAAATGATGGAGAAGAGGGTTATAAGTAAATATATAAGTATTTAGAAATGTGATGAGACAAGCACGATTTTGTCTGAAATGTTTTGCTTTCCTTTGATTTCTCTCTCTCTCTCTCTCTCGCACTCTCTCTCTCTCAATTAAATTCAATTTTAAATTCATATTGATTTATTGGCATGATATTAGGTACATATTGCCAATGCATTGTACATAACAGAATAAAAAAAAATATATATGTAGGATATCAGACCGAATCAGACAATCTAAGATTTGGTCAAAACCGAGTTGAGGCACGAGGAGTCACAAAAATTCCACAGAGGCCCAAGACAACAGGATGTCATAAATCAGACCCCAAATGGTACTAATGCAGATGTGTTCACTCATTACCTCTTAGTTTGTGGCATTTATAAATATGATATGCTACTAAAGAGGAAGTAGGTCCTTCACCAAGTAATATTCTTAATTTGTCATTTTCATGGAGTGATTGGAACTCAGGAATAATTTGCTGTATTTGGGTGTACAGTGCATCTCTTAAGAATGTGTATTTGTCACAGTGGAGTAGGAAGTGTTCCTCCGTCTCAACTGCTCCTGATCTACATTTGTTACAGATTATTTCGTCTTTAGGTAACCACGTCTTCTTATGTCGTCCTCTATCTATGGCCAGCTGGTGGTCACTAAGTCTCTACTTAGTCAATAAATGTCTGTGTCTATTCCTGACTGAGACAAGATAGTCAGCCAGATTGTACTCTCTGTTTAGTCTCAAATAGCATTGGAGACGACTTTGGTCTTTGGGTTGTTCTTTCCAGAACAAATGGTATGTCTCTTTCTCTCTATTCATAATTTCTTTGATTCTTCCAGGTTTTTCAGGGTCGGTGATATTGAATGCTTTGTTAGTCAAATCTGACACCGTTATACCAAGATTTTTTGAGCACTCATGTTTTGTGTTTTTAGTGCTTTAAAATGGAAGAGATTCTTCAGAACAGGAGTTTCAATCAATCCAGAACTTTAAAACTCTTTTTTAATAATTAGATTAAAGGCACAATATGTCATTTTCGCCGCTAGAGAGGGCGAGTATTCAAAATAAACAAAGAGACAAAGGCGTAGTTTGATGACGCCATGACTGAGTGTGGAATCATGGGAGTTGTCGTCTTCATTCCCACAGCCAATGCAATCCGATGGGACTCGGGCAGAAATCATATTAAATCATTAGCTCATCCATGAATAACGTAGTAGAATGAAGCAGAGTGAGGCTGAAAGCCGTCGAAGCGAAACGAGGCCGCTGAACGAGCGTGACACATGGCTCGAAAGCAGCTGAGCTTTTATTATGCCACAGTCGACCGCTTCCGCTCCTTCCGGTCGTGCGTATGTGGGTGAAAAAAGCAGTGCAGTTTTATCATACAAGATACATTTGAAAGTTCTGTTATAATGCTACTCTGTGCGGTCGTCACCGGTCTATTAAAACACACAACATATTAAAGCGTCTTTGGTGTTTCCATGTTTTCTACAAAACAAAACCGGAAATCGGAGGGTTATGACGTCATTGGCAGGCGTCACTAGTTAAAATAGCTTATTTCTCTGGATTTAAACATTCTTCGAAACATTTGGGATAATGTAAGTACACAAGTCAGCAAAATATATAACACTGTTCTGGTATTTTTTGGATATTTTAATAAAAAAATCTTACATATTGTGCTTTTAAGGGGAAGACGGGCTGTTCTAGTTCTGCTCTACATGTATTATTAGGTGTGTTTCTGTGGACATGAAGGATGCTTCTGCAGAACTTAACATCTAGATCCTCCAAAGGATGTTTGTGCCAGTCCTTATGGCTGTAGTTACACATTGGGGCCCAGATCTCACTTCCAAATAGAGCAATAGGCAGTATGACACTATCAAAAATCTTTGGAAACATTTGGGATAATGTAAGTACACAAGTCAGCAAAATATATAACACTGTTCTGGTATTTTTTGGATATTTTAATAAAAAAATCTTACATATTGTGCTTTTAAGGGGAAGACGGGCTGTTCTAGTTCTGCTCTACATGTATTATTAGGTGTGTTTCTGTGGACATGAAGGATGCTTCTGCAGAACTTAACATCTAGATCCTCCAAAGGATGTTTGTGCCAGTCCTTATGGCTGTAGTTACACATTGGGGCCCAGATCTCACTTCCAAATAGAGCAATAGGCAGTATGACACTATCAAAAATCTTTGTCCAAATTCTGATGGGAATGTTTATTTTGAATAAGTTTGTTCGTATGGCATGCAGTTCCCTGAGGACTTTTATAAGTAATGTTTTAATTGCCAAATTGAAATTTTCAGTGGGAGTAAGTACCAGACCAAGTAAGTATATTGTAAAGCATGTTGAAGTGTGGTGTTGTTTACAGTAAATATATTTTTATGTTCTAGATTTGTTTTTTTTTCCTGAAATATTATAATATTAGTTTTTTTGGATGTTGACTTCTAGGGTCCAATCATGGCAGTATTTAGTTAATATGTATAGGTTGTTCTGGAGACCATCTAGTGTTTTAGATAGAATTAGCAAGTCATCTGCATACAGCAAATATTTGACTTCTATGTCAAATAGTTGTAGTCCTGGACTGTCTGATTGGTCTGGTAGATCTGCCAATTCATTGGTGTGTGTATATGTGTGTGTGTGTGTGTGTGTGTGTTAAAATAAGTCGGGCTGAGGCAGCAGCCCTGTCTTACTCCTCATTGTTGAGAAAAATATTCTGTCCTTTGCTGTCCAATTTTTACTGCACATTTATTTTGGTTATACACATTCTCTCTCTCTCTCTCTCTTTCATTTTTGTAGAGGTGAGTGCTCATGAAGGCAGTAATGATAATGGCAGTGTTTGTGATGGCAGTGACTCCATGCTCTACAGGCAGAGTGAAGGTAACATGAAAAATCAATATACTTCTGCTCTTTACACATGTGTTTTCACATTTCAGAGCCATAAAAAGACTTTAAATCTGCCAGATTCTAAAACCCACATCAATATCAAGCCTTTATTTCCTTGATTTAGTCCTTAATCTCAGTCGTGGGCTGTCATCATCACACATTTTTAAATCTATTAAAATTAAGTTATTTCTGGGTTATTATATTGTTATTATATTTACAGTACTCTTCAGAAGTTTTGGGCCAGTAAGATTCTTTTATTTTTTTTATTTGTTTTTAATAAAAGAAGTCCCTTTTGCTCACCTAGGCTGTGTTTATTTGACCGAAAAAGCAGTAATATAAATATTAATAGTAAATACATACATTGAATTAATATTAACATTAATATGAAATATTATTATGATTTAAAATAACTTAAAATTTATTTTAATTTATGTATGTTTGTAATTTATTACTGTGATGGCAAAGCTGACTTTTCAGCAACCTTTACTTTACCAGCAACCTTTATTGCAGCTCAAGATACATTTCTTATTATTGCTAATGTTGAAAACAACTTTTTTTTTTTTTGGTGAATATAAAGATTAAAAGAACAGTGTTTATTTGCAATAGAAAACTTTTGTAACATTATAAATGTCTTTGCTTTCAACTTATCCCTGCTGAATAAAAAAGTATTATTTCTTTCAAAAAAAAAAAAAAAAAGTTACTGACCCCAAACTTCTGTACCGTATTGCTGTCACGAATCCGGTCTATAAACTTCCGTTCTCTCACCACCAGTGGTCTCCACATGGACTCTCACACTACACAGACTGTGACACATCACCCTGGACTACATTTCCCATGCTCCATTGCACTAATCACAAGCTCAGCTGAAACCAATCACACACAGCTGCTACCAATAACACACACTATATAAGTCAGTCTCACACCACCATTCAGGGCCGAGTATTGTATAGCGTTTATCACTCTCATAGCGATAGCTACTCTACGGAGCCATTTCTAGTTCTTAGTTCCTAGTCATAGTCTTGCCTTGCCTTGCCTGCTTTCCCGTGTTCAAATTCTTGCCTGTGTATTTTAAATTATCCTTTCATCTTGCCATTCGGACTATGTTTGCACCTTGCCTGGACTATTGCTCATGTTGTCGGATTACCCTTCTTGTCAAGCCCTCTGGATATTGTTAGCCGCTGATCGACCACGCCCGTTTTGGATTACTTTTCTGTCTTGCCCTCAATAAACCTGTTTGCCATTGTCTGAGCCATGCCTGTTTTATGAACACGTCTCCATCTAAATAAAGCCTTGCATATGGATCCACATGCCTCTCGTTCCATCAGCTCCGTAACAGAATACTTGGCCACACAAGGATCCAGCGGCTTTTCAAGTGGACACTGGCCAGGTATGGACATTGCAAGACTGTTATTAGCCCTCAAACAGGGCACTCGATCGCTCGAGGACTATATTCAAGAGTATCTGA
>NW_015505426.1:108318-150769 GCF_001515645.1 Sinocyclocheilus grahami | reverse complement strand
GTCACGTCTCAGCTGAACTTCCAGAGTCTCGTCACGTCTCAGCTGAACTTCCAGAGTCTCGTCACGTCTCAGCTGAACTTCCAGAGTCTCGTCACGTCTCAGCTGAACTTCCAGAGTCTCGTCACATCTCAGCTGAACTTCCAGAGTCTCGTCATGTCTCAGCTGAAATTCCAGAGTATGGTCACATCTCACCTGAACTTCCAGAGTCACTTCACATCACAGCTTATCATCCAGAGTCACGTCACATCACGTTTGTTCGTTCAGAGTCCTGTCTGTTGCACCCAGATCCTCAAGGACTGTTCTTCAGTATCCCAGACTGACTTCCAGCATGGAGGACCCACTGCTGGTGTCGGCACGTGCAGCTAGCATTCCTAAACCAGCGCTCTCAAGCCCTCCAGTTCCTGAACTATTTCGTCTGTCTGTAGCGCTTCCCACAATGGGGATCGCTTTATGGTGTATTTGGGCTGCATACACCACCACTGAAACGTTAGAAATGGCAGCGGCCACTGTGCGGTCTCCCAAGGTGGCGGCTGATGCTGCAGATCCTCCCGAGGTAGTGGCGCACACTGCCGTGTTCCCCCGAGGCGATGGTGCCTGCTGCAGCTTCTCCAGAGGTGGCGGCCCATGCTGCAGAACCTCCTGATGCGGCGGTGCTTGCTTCAGCTCCTTGTGCGGTGGTGGCACCCAGCAATACACGTTCAGCCTGTCATGTCACGGTCAAAGGAACCGTTGCTGAACTCTGTGCCTCTTTTGTTAAGGAGAATATTCATAAACTTTCCCTGTTTCCTGATGGTACGGCTGTAGAACCTCTAGAGGTGGCGGCATCCGCTGCAGAACCTCCAGAGGGGTCAGTGATATCCACTTATAAACTCTCGTCCTGTTCTGTTCTGGCCAGGGAGGCCATCTGGGACCCCTCTGCCAGTCCTGTAACGCTATGGAGGCCGTCTGTGAATTCTCTGCCTGTCCTGTAACTGCTATGGAGGCCATCTGTGAACTCTCTACCTGTTCTATTCTGGCCAAGGAGGCTGTCTGTGAACTCTCTGCCTGTCCTGTTCCGGCCAAGGAGGGCTTCAACTCCTTGTGCGGTGGTGGCACCCAGCAATACACGTTCAGCCTGTCATGTCACGGTCAAAGGAACCGTTGCTGAACTCTGTGCCTCTTTTGTTAAGGAGAATATTCATGAACTTTCCCTGTTTCCTGATGGTACGGCTGTAGAACCTCTAGAGGTGGCGGCATCCGCTGCAGAACCTCCAGAGGTGTCAGTGATATCCACTTATAAACTCTCGTCCTGTTCTGTTCTGGCCAGGGAGGCCATCTGGGACCCCTCTGCCAGTCCTGTAACGCTATGGAGGCCGTCTGTGAATTCTCTGCCTGTCCTGTAACTGCTATGGAGGCCATCTGTGAACTCTCTACCTGTTCTATTCTGGCCAAGGAGGCTGTCTGTGAACTCTCTGCCTGTCCTGTTCCGGCCAAGGAGGCCGGGCGCCATTGCTGGGCGCCACCACCGCGCAAGGAGCTGAAGCGAGCACCGCCGCCTCGGGAGGTTCTGCAGCATGGGCCACCACCTCTGGAGAAGCTGCTTGAACTACTCTCTCTTCCTGTCCTGTTGCGGCTGCGGAGGCCGCTTATAAACTTTTTTCCTGCCCTGAACCAGCCGAGGAGTCTATCTCGGAACTCTCGACTAAAACCGTCATGAAGGCCAATTATAGACTTTTGTCCTGTTCCGATCCAGCCGAGGAGGTTGCCTATGAACTCTCAGCCCTGTCTGTCACAGCCAAGGACGCTGTCTGTGAATTTCCTGACTGTTCTGTTGCGGCTGCAAGAGCCATTCTGGAACTCTCAAACCAGCCTGTTGCGACCGAGGCCTTAAATGTACTTTTTCCCTCCCCAGTTAACCCTGTCATGGCCATAGGGGCCATTAACGAACCTTCTGTCTGCCCTGCTAGCCAAGTCACGAGCCCAGAGGCCACTAATACATTTTCTGTCTGTCTAAATATTGCTAATGATCCTGATTTTGAACTTTCTGTCAGTCCTGTTTCAGTCTGTAAGTCTAATGTTGAGACATTTGTCTGTCCACTTTCAAGTAATGTGTTTGAAGTTTCTGTCAGTCCCATTGCAATCAGTGAACCTGTTATCTGCCCCCAAGTTCAGTCATGACCCCAGAAACCTTGGCCCGTTTTGGATTACTTTTCTGTCTTGCCCTCAATATACCTGTTTGCCATTGTCTGACCCATGCCTGTTTTATGAGACGTCTCCGTCTTAATAAAGCCTTGCATATGGATCTGCATGCCTCTCGTCCCATCAGCTCTGTAACAATTGCACATCTAAATGGTAATTAATCTACATGAAACCCTAAGGCCTGTCTGTAACTGCTTAAAGCATCTGGATTCAGTCAGATTTACAGAACAGAAACTGTTTGTGTGCCAGATTCAGTCAGATTTACAGAACAGAAACTATTTGTGTGCCAGATTCAGTCAGATTTACAGAACAGAAACGGTTTGTGTGCCTTTTACTGCGCTTAGAACTTGCATCAAGCCCGACAACAGAGGACTTTATTTAAACGTTCCCTTTGATAACTCTGAACTTAAAACACTTCCTCTACAGAAGATATAGGCCTACTTTCTCACACACACAGGGAAATTTGGCAATATGTCCTGTGTTATACTGAGTTACCTGTTGGCATGAGGAACAAGGGCTCTTGACTACAAGTGTTGGTCTATTGCTGTTATCACTGCTGAACTTGAACAGTCCATGAATTGCTATGAAGATAAACACCCAACATACACAAACACAAAAACACACTCATACACAGAGAAAGCAATCAGCTTTCATTGTGCGTCTAGTTATATAGACATTAAATAGATAGAGTTGTAAATGTGTGTATATGTGCATACAGGTCACAGCATGACACACTCACCGTTGCTCTACGCGTGGCAGAAGAGGCGATAGAGGAAGCCATTGCTAAAGCTGAGAGCTACAGAGACAGTCTGGTTAGAGACTCCTCTTTATATATCATCCATCCAACCAAACAACTGTTAAGTCATCCTTCATCCACCCATCCAAGTATTCACTAATCCATCAGGCTTTCATGCTTACATCCGTCTGTTCTTCTGAACACCCATATAAGGCTCCTGCATACAAATATCACTTTATTTTGTATATTTCAAATGTTGTTGACTCCTCTGTCTGTCAGTTTTTATCATTACTCATGTTCCATGAATATCTAACCACAGTTGCACTTTTCTTTCTCATGGCTGCTTCTCTTTCTCTTTTATATGACAGGAGAAACAGAATGAGGCTTGCTATTTGCATGACCACAAGGAAGAACTTATAGAGGAACTTGCCACAACACTTGTTCAAAAAGTAAGAGCTGTTCTGATACAGAAAGAAATACATTGTAGTTTATAGTAATTTTAATTAACCTTGACTGCATCCCAATTCACATATTATTATAATAATAATAATAAATATAGCTACAAGCTGCAATTACCGGGATTCAAGTGTTTTTTAAGACATTTAAGCAATTATAGACAATTTAAGATAATTTTATCTGGAAAAATAAATAAATAAATAAATAAATAAAATGACTAGAAATATTATTTAATAATTTATCACTTTTAACCAATAGGTGGTGCTGCTCCCAAATTGATGTGGTGTGGATAACTAGGGGTGACAATGACACACAGAGTTTGGTGCCAATATGCCAAAGAATTGCTGAAAACCGCATCAAAAGCTTTTGATAACTTTTTGTTAGGACCATCTGAAGATGGCTGATTTCTTTCAAATTTCTCACAGACATTTGGGGCCAACCAGAGTCAAACAGGCCCATCCAGTTTCGTTCCGATCGGCCTCCGTTAACCTTGTCTAATCAATTTGACTGGCTGATGGCAGCCATGTTTTTTCAAGATACACTAATGTCCTTAGAGATATTGCTGGCACCTTGGACACAAACACTGCATGCCAAATTTCAAGTCAGTCAGACTAGCGGGTGCGTAGTTACAACCATTTTCATGTTTGGTTTTTCCTGTTATATTGCCATCAAGTGGTCAAATGCCCACATTTTTGTAATTTGTCCAAATATTGAGAATTCATTTGTGTTCCGAGTTTGGTGAAGATCACTCATTCCATTCACGTTATAGCTGTTTTAGTAAAAGTGGTCCACCCCCTTCAAACGTTTTTGCGTCCTGTTCCGATGGACAACGGAACTTCCACTTGGTTTTGATAACTTTTGCTAATCCCACTCAAGAGAACTTTTCTGCACTGGATTGGTTCCGATTGGGAGAGAAACCTAGGACTAGTTCTCAAAAGTAGGTTTTGTGAAAAATTCAAAACGGCTGGAAAATCTTCATGTTTTTTGTCTGTCTTGAGCCAAGGATTCCAATGATAACAGAGACTTGAGTCTACAACAAAAGGACTAGGAGTTATGAGCAATTTCACATTTTTGATCGGCATGTGCTAGTGGTAAACAAAAAGAGCATGACGAATCACAGTTTGGCAGTTGTACTTTTTTTGTTTGCTGAAAAAAAGAGAAAGCTGCGAAAGAGGAAGGGAAAAGAGTTTGAGGTAAGCAGTTTTAGTTTATTAAGTCTTTTTTATTGCAGAGAATAGGAACATACAATTAATAACATTGCAAATTATAAACATATAAAAACAAACAAATCATAGATCACAGTAAAGTTTTACATATAATGACATTACAAAGTACCAGGGGGATTGAAGCTTATGTCATAGTATTTTAAACATGCCTCATATTTTTTATTTTTTAATAGTTTTATTGAAGAAATATAACAATTCATATCTATACAAAACAAATTTAACATAGGAAATTAATTAATATATTTTTGTTTATGTATGTGAAATTTTGCCATTACAAAAAAAGGTTAACAATAAATTCCAAATCAAAAATGTGTGTGTGTGCAAGCTTTATAGTCCTCCTAATGTGTGACAGCTGTGAACTGATGAGTTCTGGCAAAGGATTATGGGAAATGGTGGGTGAATGGCAAAGGTACGAGATGGAGTGCCCTCTAGTGAAGCTTGTGGGCACTCCTGCTGGCAATCGTAACAGCTAATCTAATATTATTATGTAATGACCTTTTAGAAAGCCTGTTTGATACTTAGCATAATTAGTTTATAATCAATTGCCTCCAATTTTCTAGGAGATGTGGATCTTTATCAGGTATAGCAATTAACAAAATGATACCCTGAATTAGGGCTGGACGATATGGCCAAAATTGATATCACGATATATTTCTTAATTTCGGTCGATACGATATAATTCCGATATCGATATGAACACTATTTATCTGAAATAGAAATCTTTTGTAACATTATAAATGCCTTTATCATCACTTTTGATCAATTTTAAGCATCCTTGCTAAATAAAAGTATTAATTTCTATAATTTCTTTCCCAAAAAAATAATAAAAATTATACTGAATGGATGTTACAAAAGCTTTTTATTTCAGATAAATGCTGATCTTTGGATCTTTCTATTCATCAAAGAATCCTGAAAAAAAAATTACTCATCTGTTTTAAATATTGATAATCAGCAAATCAGCATATTATAATGATTTCTGAAGGATCATGTGACACTGAAGACTGGAGTAATGATGCTGAAAATTTACCTATGTATGATCACAGGAATAAATAATATTTTAAAATCTATTCAAATAGAAAGCCATTTTAAATAGTAAAAATATTTCAACATTTTACTAATTTTGCTGTACTTTGGATCAAATAAATGCAGGCTTGGTGAGCAGAAGAGAATTCTTAAAAAAAAAAAAACATAAAAAATCTTACTGTTCAAAAACTTTTGACTGGTAGTGTAGGCTGATTATTCTTATAGATTGAAACAAATGTGCTTCAGCCAGAAAAAAATCAATGTATGGGAAACTGGTAATATCGAAATATCAGAAATGTGTTTAAAAATCATATCACCGTTATTGAAAAAAATTATATCGCGATACATATTGATATTGAATTATTGTCCAGCCCTACCCTGAATTGGATTTCATCACAGAACAGTGCTTGTGCTCCCAGACTCTAAATACTACACCGGTGAGGCCGAACCGAAAATACACACACACAGGCACACACATACCATTGGACTTTAAAGGACAGTACGCACACAGGCACATTCATTTATTGTATATATTGTATATATTGTTTTTTGTGTCTTTTGATGTAATACACTTTTGGTTGGTATTCAATCTTGTTTCCTGTAGCATTTATTGTGTCTTCACTTATTTGAACAAGCTGGTTAAAGAGGTAACAGGACAATTTTATTTGTGTAGCCAGCCTTTTATTAGGTAGAGTGTTACATATTGGTGGCCCGTACGGGACCTCTTTTGTTGTGTTTGTTTGGATTTGTGTAATTATCAGGATTGAAGTACCTAACACTGATCCAGTTACTGATGTTAATACTGTGAACACGGTGACTACAGATAATCCAAGTACACCTGTAAATGAACAAGAGATTGTTGAACAACCAGATGTGGATTTTACAGCAGGCCCATTTGTAACCAGGTACAATCCTACTGCTGAAATAACATCTATGATAAACTCATTGTACATTTCTGATTCTGAACAGTCTGATGATAATTATGATGAAGGGAGTTGTATTTTAAATGTTGGAATGGGACAAACAATGCAGGCAGACATGGCACAAGTTAAGGTGGATTTATTGGCCCTTAATCAGAAAGTACAAAATATAAAGCATGATTTCAAACAGTCAATAGACAGTACATTAAATCGGGAGACCAGTTTCAGGCAGGCCGTGGATGCTAGCTTGGCTGGGTTGGAGGACTATTTCCTAAAATCATTGGAAAAATTAGAAAGGGCTGTAACTGAATGTTTTCTGAGGAGAGATGCTAAATGGGAAAGTCAAATGAAAAAACTAAGACTCACCAGTACTCCCACACTCTCCAGATTACAGGCCTACTCACCAGCTTCCTCCCACATTTCTCCAGTCTATTGTCCACAGACCCCAATGCCAGCTAATGCTAAACAGAAAGGTCCAACTCATCCAGCTTAAAATACTACTTATGATGTAACTCCTCCTGTGCATATCCCCCACCTAATGTGCTTACCTCCTCAGTTATGGCTGGCTCATCCTCATTTTGTGCTCGCCCTCCCATCCACCTAGAGTTCCCCTCTTGGGTTGGGTCAATGGTGGAAAGGGATTGCATGGGAGCGAAGGACTACTGGCAAAAATTTGGTACCAAAGGTAGCAAAGATAAGACCAAGAAGTCTGCAGAGCATACCAACAGCAAAAACCTGGCTGGAGTGACCCTGGCACAACCCTGTTCAATTACATCTCTCTTCGTCGTTCCTGTAAGGGTGAATGGACAGGAGGTGAAGGCGGTGTTAGACACGGGAAGCTCTTACACCTTGTTGCAGGAGAGCCTGTGGAAACAGCTGAAGACTGAGAGTCCACCAGTCATTACCTCTGCCCCTCAGAGATTCATAATGGCAGATAGAACGATTCACCAATCCAGAGACCTGCAAAAGTTACTGTATCACTGGCATGATCAAGAGTGCACGGTGGATACATATATCCTGAAAAACACTCACCTCGCCTTTCCCCTTACTGCTGGGTTAAACTTCCTGAACGGCAATGGAGCTGTGTTGGAAGTGGGACAAGGCAGGTATGGCTTAAGATCTGGAAAAGGATACACATATTACTCTTTCCTGCCATCACAGGTTCCAGCAGGTCTGACTACACCCTCTGGTCAAGCTCATTCTGGCACAAACTTGCAGACTTCCTGAACTCATGTCATTCACCCCAGAGATTACACAATGGGACTCTGACAATCAGGAAGAGCTGCGGCAGTTGATCTCCACCTGGCCACTCACCACTTCAAACATCCTGGATAAAACATCAGTCGTACAACACAAGATCACATTGACTGACGATATACCTTTTAAATCCCAGGCATACAGAATTTCGCCCCTCAAAAATCAGATCATCGAAGAACAAGTTGACCAGATGCTCCAAAACAACATCATTGAGCCCTCCTTCTCGCCGTGGTCTTCCCCTGTGATCCTGGTCCCAAAACCTGATGGCTCATACAAGTTCTGTGTGGATTACAGAAAGTTAAACAGCAAGACTGTACCCAACGCTTACCCAATGCCACTGATTCATGACCAGTGTTGGGTTACTCTGAAAATGTAATCAAATTACTGATTAATGATTACTCCTTTTAAAAGTAATTACGTTACTGTTCTGATTACTTTATTTGAAATCAGATCATCGAAGAACAAGTTGATCAGATGCTCCAAAACAACATCATTGAGCCCTCCTTCTCGCCGTGGTCTTCACCTGTGATCCTGGTCCCAAAACCTGATGGCTCATACAAGTTCTGTGTGGATTACAGAAAGTTAAACAGCAAGACTGTACCCAACGCTTACCCAATGCCACTGATTCATGACCAGTGTTGGGTTACTCTGAAAATGTAATCAAATTACTGATTAATGATTACTCCTTTTAAAAGTAATCACGTTACTGTTCTGATTACTTTATTTGAAAAGTAATTAGTAATTAGTTACATTACTAGTTACGTTACTTTTTTCTCCATTAAATTTATGAATTCCCAGCATACACGTTCCCGACAAATATTTGTTATTAAAGCATCAACATTCACAGAACACTGTTATTTTTAACTAAAGCAAGCGGCTGCTGCATGCATGGTTTGGCATGGCAGAATGCCAGCAAAGAGCGCTGCATTTATAATCTCTAAAAGACATCTCAGTTCATCGCAATCTCACAAATCTCTGTTATAACACAATAGATGAATGCATAATGAATCTTTCATAAGGTCTACAATTTGTGTGTTATAATGAGAGGATTCGTGAGCACGCAAATTTCAGCACTGAATTGCTCAATGCTGCAAATACCTGTTATAGCCTAAATAGGAACTCTGCATATGCTTGCACCTGTTAATCGTATATATTTTATATTAGTTCATGTTGCTTTTGTGCAATAGATGAATAACAATTTATTTGTTTTAGATATTTTATGTTTAGATATTTCTATTTTGCGGGAGTCCCGTGAATCATTTTATTCTCCTGCATCCCACACGAGTGTCTACCCGCCCGCACCAGCACTCTCCCATCTTGTCCCGCGCCGCACACTGTTGTGTCGGGTCTCGCAGGAGAGCAGGTCTCTAAAGCACTGGCACTTGACTCGACAATGCGTGTGCTACATCCTTTTTACAATCTCTAAATTATAAAACTCTGCATTCTTTCAGCAATGTAACATGGCAGTAACGTATAGAGACCTCGGCTTGTAACTATACTCTAATCACTATTTTGAAAATTATAACGTGTTAAATTACTCCGTTACTAAAAAAGTAATCAAATTACAGTAATGCCACTGCCACTTTCCAGTGTTTGATGGAGAGAGTCCTAACTGACTTGAGGGGGGAAATCTGTTTCGTCTACATCGACGACATTATCATCTATTCAAAGACATTATATCAACACATTCAACAACTTAATACTGTTCCATTTTGGAGAACATCCTCTGGACGTAAACAGCATATGCTATTCTGTGTCAGCTGTGTCACGCTGGATCGGTTTCCTACGTTGTTGTGATTTGATCTGAATGGACCTGAACAGTTCAAAGAGAGATCTGAATCTGTAGTCTGAAGTCCAGCGGATATTCTCCAAAATGGCACCATGCGGATGCGGAGGAGACGAATTGTTGAATAAAGTCGTTTTTTATTTCTTTTGTGCACAAAATGTATTCTCATAGCTTCGTATAATTGAGGATGAACCACTGATGTCACATGGATTATTTTACAGATCTCCTTGCTACGTTTCTGGACTTGGGAACATTTCAGTTGTATTGCTGTCTATGCAGGGTCAGACAGCTCTCAGATTCCATCAAAAATATCTTAATTTGTGTTCCGAAGATAAACGAAGGTCTTACGGGTTTGAAACGACATGAGGGTGAGTAATTATTGACATCATTTTCATTTTTGGGTGAACTAACCCTTTAAGTTTCTACAATATTTAGTAGTAGCTTATCAGTAGTGACTCAGTTAATGTACATATGGCAGAAATGTACGGAAAAATCAATTAAAGATGTAATCAAACAGACGATGAACACTATTTTATTATTATATGATGCAATCAAACTTATAGAAAAAATTGGTAGTTCTGTATGTTGTTTCAGGGTTGGCATCATCTGAGGTCCTCTGAGGGTGTTACGGGGCTGACGAGACGTGAGACTTGCGGATCCATTCGCAGAGCTTTATTGAAACGAAGACAGAGACGTGGTCATACAGCAGGCATGGGTCAGATGAGGGCAAACAGGTATATGGTGGGCAAAACACAAGAATAGTCCTAGAGCTAGCACAGGTCGACGATCGGCAGACAGAATCAAAAGGGGCAAGACAAAAGGGGTGAATCCAGGGAAATTAAAGATGTAATCAAACAGACGATGAACACTATTTTATTATTATATGATGCAATCAAACTTATAGAAAAAATTGGTAGTTCTGTATGTTGTTTCAGGGTTGGCATCATCTGAGGTCCTCTGAGGGTGTTACGGGGCTGACGAGACGTGAGACTTGCGGATCCATTCGCAGAGCTTTATTGAAACGAAGACAGAGACGTGGTCATACAGCAGGCATGGGTCAGATGAGGGCAAACAGGTATATGGTGGGCAAAACACAAGAATAGTCCTAGAGCTAGCACAGGTCGACGATCGGCAGACAGAATCAAAAGGGGCAAGACAAAACACATTTTGTTAGCTTAGATAGTTTAGAAGTTTCATCTGGTCTTGTTGAGATAGATAGTTGAGTATCGTCAGCTTAACAGTGGAAACTATTCCCATATTTTCTAATAAGATTACCAAGGGGCAACATGTATATTAAAAATAGCAGAGGACCTAGGACAGATCCTTGTGGGACTTCATATTTTACTGGTGATAATTGAGATGACTTCCCATTTAAATGAACAAAGTGGTAGTGATCGGACAGGTAGAATCTAAACGATCTTAAAGCCTGCCCTTGAATACCTGTATAGTTTCGTAATTGATCTATGAGTATGTCATGATCTATAGTGTCGACGCAGCACTAAGATCAAGTAAAACTAGCAATGAGATGCAGCCTTGGTCTGATGCAAAAAGCAAATCATTTGTAATTTTAACAAGTGCAGATTCTGTGCTATGGTGGGGCCTGAAACCTGACTGAAATTCTTCATAGAGATTTTGTTGCAGGAAGGAGCACAATTGAGCAGACACAACTTTTTCTAAAACTTTAGACATAAACGGAAGATTTGAAATGGGTCTGTAATTTGCCAGTTCACTAGGATCTAGTTGTGGTTTCTTAATAAGAGGCTTAATAACCGCCAGCTTGAATGGCTTTGGGATGTGACCTAAAGACAATGACGAGTTAATAATATTGAGAAGCGGTTCTTCTGCTACAGGTAACAACTCTTTCAGTAATTTAGTGGGTACAGGATCTAACAGGTACAGTGGGGAAAAAAAGTATTTAGTCAGCCACCAATTGTTGGTTTAGATGCAGTGATAAGTTTATTTAGCTCTTCCTGACCTATAGTTGTAAAGCACTGCAGTTTATCTTTTGGTGCGATGAATGAAGCTGAAGTATTATACACTGTAGAATATACATTTGTTATTGTGTGTAATAAAAAGCCAGCCTTTTATTAGGCTGAGCGTTACATATATATTATAAAGAGGATTTTCAATCTGTTCACAAAAATGTAAATAAAATTCTAAGGTCAGCCTGTCTACTAGGTGCTTTCCATTTTTCATAAGAAGGGCATCTTTAATCTCAAGAGAGGATATGTTTGAATCGTATAAATCATGAAATTATTTATTAATAATAGAAATATTTAGAATTTTTGAACAATTATATAGATGAAATTTAGAATTATATAAATTACTATAAAAGGAAAAGACAAAATCAGAAATTTGTAGGGTCTGTACAATGGCTACCAATATTTAGTGCAGTTAAATTATTCCTTCTAAGATTTATTTTCTCTAGAGCAAAGAAATAGCTTGTATTTTTTTTCACCCTCTTCTAGCCATTTTGCCCTTGAACGAATAAAAGCGCCTTTAGTTAGATCTAGGTAGATCAGATCAAGTTGAGATTGATTTTTAGCTGATCTTCTTTAGTAAGAATTTGCTTCTGTTACACTATACATAAATTATCAAGTAATTCTATTTCCTTTTGTTTGTTGATTTTTTTTTTATTCTTTACTGTGTTTAACCGCAATCTTTACACACACACAAGGAATTTGACTTGGTGACAGGAGCTTCCAGTGCAGAAGAAAGTACACACATAGTGCAAACATACATGATAGTGCAGACATGCATATAATTACACAGTAAAGATGAAATAACACTAAAATAAGAAAAACTGAAAAATAAATAACTATATACAGAAATAGAAATATAGAGGAAAAACAAATTGTTTAAATGAATGTACAGATATGTTATTTACAAGTGTACCGTTTATGTAGTTTACATTTACATTTAGCAGATGCTTTTATCCAAAGCGACTTACAAATGATGACAATGGAAGCAATCAAAATCAACAAAAGAGCAATGATATACAAGTGCTATAACAAGTCTCAGTTAGCTTAACGCAGTACACTAACTGGATGGTGAAATTGTGATGAAACGATGGGTTTGCTGGAACCACAAGCAGTTCTGTCTTGGCAAGGTTGAGTTGAAGGTGATGGTCCTTCATTCAGCAAGAAATGTCTGTTAGACAAGCTAAGATGCGAGCAGCTATCGTCAGATCATCAGGTTGGAATGAGAAGTAGAGTTGAGTGTCATCAGCATAGCAGGGGTATGAAAAGCCATGTTTCTGAATGACAGAACCTAATGATGCCATGTAGACAGAGAAGAGAAGTGGTCCAAGAACTGAGCCCTGAGGCTCCCTAGTAGTTAGATATTGCAACTTGGATTGCAAAAAAAAAAGTTTATAACTCGTCTCATAACTTTATCACCTCATCAGTTTATAATATACAGTTTCCAGATACTATGTATAAAAGTGTCAGTTATGATGGACAGTGTGTATTTGTGAACTTTTTAATTGTTCAGGCTGAATATGACCTGCGGGAAAAAAACTGTTCTTGTGCCTGGCTGTTTTGGTGCTCAGTGCTCTGTAGCACCGACCAGAAGACAACAGTTCAAAGAGAGAATGTGCTGGGTGTGTGGGGTCCAAAGTGATTTCTTAGCCCTTTTCCTCAATTTGAAAGTGTAAAGATCTTTGAGGTTGAGCAGGGGAACACCAATGATCCTCTCAGCAGTCCTGACTATCCGTTGTATTCTCTTGGGGGAAGTCGTGGCCTAATGGTTAGAGAGTCTCACGGGTTCGAGTCTCGTACCGGCAGGGATTGTAGGTGGGGGAGTGAATGTACAGCACTCTCTCCACCTTCAATACCACGACTGAAGTGCCCTTGAGCAAGGCACCGAACCCCCAACTGCTCCCCGGGCACTGCAGCATAAATGGCTGCCCACTGCTCCGGGTGTGTTCACTGCTGTGTGTGTGCACTTAGGATGGGATAAATGCAGAGCACTAATTCCTAGTATGGGTCACCATACTTGGCCACATGTCAAGTCACTTTCACTTTCACTTTCACTTTGATGTCTGATTTGGGGGGGCCTAAACCAAACCAGACAGTTATGAATGAACACAGTACAGACTCAATGATGGCCGAGTAGAACTGTTTCAGCAGCTCCTGTGGCAGGTTGAATTTCTTCAGTTGGCGAAGGAAGTACAAACTCTGCTGGGCCTTTTTAGCAATGGAGTTTATGTGAGTCTCCCACTTCAGGTCCTGTGAGATGGTGGTGCCCAGGAACCTGAATGACTCTACTGCAGCCACAGTGCTGTCCATGATGGTGAGTGGGGGGGATGCAGGGGGGTTTCTCCTAAAGTCCACGATCATCTTCACTGTTTTGAGCTCCAGGTTGTTAAGACTTCACCAGACAGCCAGCTCTTTAACCTCCTGTCTGTAAGCAGACTCGTCTCCATACAACCACATGTTGTTTGGGAAGGTTTCAATTGTTTCCAAAAACAATCCCCAGCATATTCTGTTGTCAGACACGACTGGAACTTCAAATTGGACTGGCTTCTATGGTCAGATGTAGGGCTGCACGATTAATCGCATGCGATATTTAACGCGCATCTTGTCAGAAAGCCGGTTCTGTAATCAGCGGTAAATCTCCATCACCTGCGTGCTTTCACATTGAGCAGCATTAACTACACAGAGCCATTGTTCACTGACGAGCTGCGCCAAACCACGTTCATATTCGCGCGATTTTTAGCGCAGCTCGTCAGTGAACAACGGCTCTGTGTAGTTAATGCTAACACTCAAGATGGGGTTGGTGCACACAGGGATAAAAAGTACCCCATGTGTAAAATGAAATATACTGCTGTATTTTTAATGTCGTGGGCCTATATGTCTGCTGGAGGTCCTGGACATTTTGTGTAGATACATGGCATCTTTGCAAAAAATTACTGACTCTGTTAGAAATCTTATAATGGGCCATGTTTGGATCTTCCAACTGGACAATAATCCAAAAACAAACCTTAAAAACAACACAAAAATGGGTCACTGGGCACAAAACCAAGCTTCTGCTATGGCCATTCCAGTTCCCTGACCTGAACTCTATAGAAAATGAGTGTGGTGAACTGAAGAGGAGAAGCACCATCATGGAGCTGGGAATCTGAAGTGTCTGGAGAGATTCTGGATGAAGGAATTGTCTCTAATCTCTTGTCAGGTGCTCTCTAACCTCATCAGGCATTATAGGAGAAAACTCAGAGCTGTTATTAAGCCAAATGGAGGTTTCAAAAAGCATTGAATAAAAGTGTGCCGTTAATTGTGTCCAATGTGTATTAGAGAAAAACATTTATGTCATAATAATATTCCCCCCATTTTAAATTCTTATTCTCCAATGACAGGTTAGATTTATGTGAATTTTTTAAATAAAAGATCAAAATGATTAACAATGCAGATTTATTTTCACAGCCTTCTTTGATCATATTTACCAAGGGTGACGATAATTCTGACCACGACTGTAGGTAATACAAACATACTACCATGAATTGCAATTTAAATCAAGCGTAGCGTTATTTCTGGTAGGTCACGTTAGTCAAGCTCGCATCAGCTGATCCCCATCTATCTATAGGAATACGACACTTATCTAATCATTCATATATAAGGTCCCTCGGTATTATCAGCAGTTTTCACATTGTTCAATAGCTAATTAAATGGCGAATTCGGCAGGCAAAACACCATCAGCAGGAATCGGGAATACTCTCTCAAACGTCTTCACAAGCTAAGTTCCTTTTAATACTCTCAGGTTCGGCAACATGCATGTTGCTAAGGCTATCTTTCTTGCTTTGGCTCATTTAGTTGTTTTCAGTTACGTGCTTGTGTTGTGCTAGTTTGTGACCTATTGGCAATGTACTTATCTGTTGTCACTGGTAACATGCTTGCACTTAAAGGGGGGGTCTAATGCTATTTCATGCATTCTGAGTTGTTTACACTGTTTGCACTCAGCGACCCGAGCGAGAGCGAGCCGCTCTACATGGTTCATGGTTAACTTACTGAAGTCATCGGCAGTGCTGCAGTTACTTGCTCGAGAAGACTGTCTCTAAAGATGTATTTTTGGATGTGAGGAAAAAATAACCTTCTTCAGTGTTATGTGAACAGTGGATGCAATTTGTTTTTTCCAGGGGAAGCAACGAGCGTGTTTGTTGTTCCCATCAGTGACGAATGTTTTATAACAAGGTACATTCTGACACTGGATTTGTACATCATTTGATACTGAAAGACAGAGCAGTCCCAGCGATAAAAGATCCCGGTCATGACTCGGAACTGGTCATGACTCGGAACTGCTGTAAAACTGCATCAAATGTCTGTGTTTGTTGCCAGTCGGCCCGTAAGTGCTCGCGACTCTTCAGCTCCGCCCACGGCTCGCCTCCAGGAGCGTTTTCGGAGAGAATTGTAAGCTGTATCTTTCTTTATAAATCTGATAAAACTGAAGACTCTTCGGAGATGTGAATGATGCAATACTACACTATAGGTACTCAAGATTAACATGAGATTGGCCGAAACTGTCTGCGTTATGTCCCCTTTAACATAGTCAAGTCGCCTTTATTTTATAGCAAGTGTTATGTGAACAGTGGATGCAATTTGTTTTTTCCAGGGGAAGGGGAAGCAACGAGCGTGTTTGTTGTTCCCGTCAGTGACGAATGTTTTATAACAAGGTACATTCTGACACTGGATTTGTACATCATTTGATACTGAAAGACAGAGCAGTCTCAGCGATAAAAGATCCCGGTCATGACTCGGAACTGCTGTAAAACTGCATCAAATGTCTGTGTTTGTTGCCAGTCGGCCCGTAAGTGCTCGCGACTCTTCAGCTCCGCCCACGGCTCGCCTCCAGGAGCGTTTTCGGAGAGAATTGTAAGCTGTATCTTTCTTTATAAATCTGATAAAACTGAAGACTCTTCGGAGATGTGAATGATGCAATACTACACTATAGGTACTCAAGATTAACATGAGATTGGCCGAAACTGTAGCAGTCCCAGCGATAAAAGATCCCGGTCATGACTCGGAACTGGTCATGACTCGGAACTGCTGTAAAACTGCATCAAATGTCTGTGTTTGTTGCCAGTCGGCCCGTAAGTGCTCGCGACTCTTCAGCTCCGCCCACGGCTCGCCTCCAGGAGCGTTTTCGGAGAGAATTGTAAGCTGTATCTTTCTTTATAAATCTGATAAAACTGAAGACTCTTCGGAGATGTGAATGATGCAATACTACACTATAGGTACTCAAGATTAACATGAGATTGGCCGAAACTGTCTGCGTTATGTCCCCTTTAACATAGTCAAGTCGCCTTTATTTTATAGCACTACAGCACAGATTTAAACAGCAGAAAATAACGACCATGGTGCAAATGGAATCAATTCTGCTGCGGCTCAGGTCCAAGAGAAAATGGTAAATGGTCGTTGTTCAGTTGAAGTCATCTGCATCTGAAAACTTAGGCTGCTGACATGCTGCCTATCAGCCAATGACTTCGCAGGCAGCATTTGTTCATGAAGGTAACTCATGAAACTGATAGTGGACACGCTTCTGAGGCAGCTTAACGTTCAATGATCTACAACAAAATAGAACGAGCTTCGGTGATAACTAAGCGAATATTTAATTACTTAATAATACTGATTTCTCGCTAGAAATAACTTCAGACGCCATCTTTATTTTGCTCAACCACCACGGGATAGGACACACAGGATTGTGGGTATCAAGGCAGTGAAGGATGCATCTATTCTGCCTTTAAATATCGGCCAGATGAGGGTATCTCAGGAGGCAGGAAGTGAAGCTAACATTGGATTTGACGTGTCTTGATGCCTTCCTACCTTGAAATGTGTCCTCCAAAGGCAGCATTTCCCAGTTTCGGATGCAGCAGTCAGTTCAGCGTTGATTCTGCTCCGGTACCAGACACGCCTGTTTTTTCCAGTTTCGGATGCAGCAGTCAGTTCAGCGTTGATTCTGCTCCGGTACCAGACACGCCTGTTTTGTCTAGTCGTATTGGAAACATGCTTGTTCTTAAGCTCTCGGTTGTTATTGTGAATATGCTTGTTCTTAAGTTATAGTTGTATTGTCGGGAACACACTTGTCCCAGAGCTATCTGGTTGTTATTGGAACATGCTTGTTCTAAAAGCTGTAGTTGTGTTGGGTATATGCTTGTTCTTAAGCTACCTGGTCATTATTGGGAACAGGCTTGTTCTTAAGTTATAGCTGTATTGTTGGGAACATGCTTGTTCCAGAGCAGTCTGGTCGTTATTCGTAACATGCTTGTTTTTAAAGCTGTAGTTGAATCGGAAACATGTTTTTCTTAAGTCTATCTGGTGTTATTGAGAATATGTTGCTTAAGCTTTTAAGGTATTGACAACATACTCATTAGGTCATCCGTTAAAGGCAACATGATTGTTGCTACAGGTTATGCGGGTTTTGGCAACATACCTGTTTTGGTAATTTGGTTAAGGGCAGGCAGGTCACGTTAGTCAAGCTCGCATCAGCTGACTCGCAGCTGATCCCCGTCTACCTAGGAATACGACACCTATCTAAGCATTCATATATAAGGTCCCTCAGTATTATCAGCAGTTTTCGCATTGCTCAATAGTTAATTACCCTCCTCCATCCCCAGTTCCTCCTCTGTTAGTCAGGATTCAGCCTTCTGATTATCCTTTGAATCAGACTAATTCTAAAATGTGTACATAAAATTATTAAACTTTAACGATATCTGCAATACATTTATGTTGGTTCTGTTCTGTTTACCCTGGGGGGGTTATCGCTGCTCTCCCTGCTCTCATCCATGCTAGGCTGCATGGATGCGCAGGGAGTTCTTGCCCAGAACAGAACTATACCGCCAATCCAAACTGTATGCTAATTGTCAATAGTGACAATAGTGGTCCTGACAGAAATATTATATACGGGGGTGCTATTGAGTACACAATGGAGTAGACGTGTTCTGCTGAGCTCCTCTCCATATTAGTTAATCGGTCATTGTTTTAATTTCTTGGTTTCTTTTACTTCATAATTTTCTTTGTTGAAGAGCTGTATAATGACTAAGCCCAAAGTTGAAAGTGGAAAGAAGTTGGATAATGCATTGAATGAATACCCTGCTCAGTCACCGTCGGAAATGGCAGAACAGGCCATGGCATCCTCGGGGTCGAGTGGCGAGACTTACGCGGAATCTACCAGTATTCTTCTGGCAATACAGAATATGAGGAAAATGATGACTGATCGATTTGATCTTCTGGAAGCATCTTTGTCGTCCACTCAAGCATCTTTAGTGTGCCTCGGGGATAGAATTAAGGAGGTGGAAAATGCTACTGTCGATTATGACTGCCGCCTTTCCCTCGTCGAGCAGAAGTGCGCAGAAGTACAGTAAGAGAATAAAGCTCTTCGTGAGAAAGTGATCGATCTGAAAGCTCGCTCCAGGTGGCAAAACATTAAAATTGTCGGCTTGCCTGAGAAGATAGAGAATGGGCGCCCCATGGAATTTCTGACAAAGTTTATTCCTGACCTACTGGGCGTTAGCAACTTCTCTAAGCCGTTGGAAGTGGATCGACTGGGGAGGACACCCCACAGAGGTCAACATCGGGACGCTGTTTTGAAAATCATTTATATATGCTGGCATAATATGCTCTGGTATGTGACTTTTATGCAACAGCAATTCAGACTGGGACATTTATATGACCGTTTTTTGTTCATAAAGTTATTTATGTGGTTGGAGAGGGAGCTGTAGGGCTTCTTAGCAATAGGTTCGCTGTTCTGATGGTCCAGCTACCCCTCAGTGAGTTTTTGGGATGCGTGTTCTCACTTTGTTTGGGAAAGTGGGACTGGAGTTGGGGGGTAATATTCTTTTTGTGTGAGTTGTTTTTTTTATTTTTATACCATTAAGTGTTTTAAAAGGGCAGTATGCTTGTACATTGTTTATTTTCAACTTTTGTATGAATCCTAGTTTACCTTCGAAGGGCAGCGGCATCACTTTTACCAGCTGGAATGTGCATGGCTTGGGTCATGTGATCAAGCGAGCTAAAGTATTTTCCCATTTGAAATCTCTGTCTGCTGATGTTATGTACTTGCAGGAGACCCATATTAGGCCCACGAGAGAGAAGATGCTTTAATGCATAAATGGCCATATCTTTCAGTCCACATTCTCCAGCAAGGCTAGAGGAGTTGCAATCTTAATCCGCAAGACAGTTCCTTTTAGACATGTTTCCACTTTGAGTGATCTAAACGGTCTATATATTTTGGTAACTGGTTACATTTATTCATTTCATGTTACACTTCTTAATGTGTATGGACCAAATTCTGATGACCCTACCATCTTTACTAAAATATTTAATTTATTGTCTGATTTTACTGATTCACATGTTATTGTAGGTGGTGATTTTAACTGTGTGCTTGATAATGTTTTGGACAGGTCAGCCCAAATAAGCCAGTTGCCCTCTGCCTCCATCATGGCCGGACTTACCATTGGGCTTGAATGAGCTGCAGCCCCCGCCTTAACCCGTTTACATTTGTTCAGTTATGTGCCAGTCAGAAATTATTAGCCGCATTTCAACTGCGCACACGGGCCAGCCGGGGCTAACAGCTTCCAACTACGACCTTCAAAGCCATAATCAAACAGCATAAACTGGAATTTATGATTTTTTCCACATAGAAAAAGGACACGCGTATTAAATCCCGTATGCGCTGCGCCGAATCGCCGATTAATTTGTGATCACATGGCTACTTTAAACGGTTCAATTAAGCCTTTCGCCCAAAAGAGCGCACATTTAGAAAGATAATGATAAATTCTCACATGTTCACGCCTCAATTCTTGACAGAGGATGATTCTATATTATATTAATGTTCCACTAAATTAATCTGAAGAGTTTTGAGCGCTCTCTCCCGTCCAAAGACTATAGAATACCCTAATATCTTACAGGGACCCGTCTCACTACCACCACACGAAGTGGAGCAGAAATTTCATCAAAACGATTTAAAGGTTCGTACGGTCATGAAAACCTCAGAAAGCTTTGGAAAAGTCGTGGAAATGTACTTTACAAATCTCTATATAACAGAATATATGTTTAATCATTTCCTGAATCTCGGTGCGGGATTGCGCATTTTGGTTTTACTCATTCCCGCAGGTTTCGCACATTTGGAAAATTCCCACAAACATGTATTTAATATACAATGTAGGTTAGATGATTAAAAAAAAAATTTCACACAGAATATCAGATTAAGTCAGTCATTTGAAAACCGCATGAGTGGTTCAGCTGTACCGCGTCTTCTGGCTCTCACTCTCTCAAAATTGCCTCACATCAGCGCATCTCGTCTGCACTAAGAGAGCTGCTGCACGCTGCAATACAAGACTTTAGCTCAGCTGACAGAACTGTCACTTGCCTAATCGGGTCAGTGTTGCATCATCACAAAAGTTTATCATTTGCACGTCTTTTTAAACCACTCGGTACTCACACGCTCCAAACTAGTTTTCTGGGCACATCCAAAGCACACGAAGCCGCAACGCAAACACCTCAAGAAAAAGTTATTGTTTTAATTTTTTCTGACTCAAGTAACCTTGCATTTTAATAAATAATGTTACATAAAGACAATTAAACGGTCAGTAATAAATGAACAAGTTACTAGCAATGCAATAGCACAAGGATACACATGAAACAAACTGTGTTTTAACTTTTTGCAGGTAGGCTATAGCCTAAAACTAACAGTAGCTGCTACTGTTCAGGAACAAAATACTATGATGTATAAAGTCATAAATATAGATTATATTTATGTATTATTCCATATTAAATATGAAAAAGTTATTTAGTCAAGAGCAGATCTGATCTGAGTGATTTTTTTTCTTTTGTTCTTTAACACAGACTGACAGACAACAGGTATACTAAAAACTGCTGTCACTTTCATACCAAATGTTAATGTTAACAATGTTAATTAATTATTGGTTATTGTTAATTAATGTTAACAACAAAAGACAAAATCACTCACTGCTCTTGACTGAATAATTTTTGTAACTTTAATTTTAAGAATTAATCTGTTGTTTAATTTAAAGTGAATTTACTGTTTTTAATTTACAGTTTATTCCATTTCTGCAGCATTTCTGTACCTGAATGTTTTCCACCAAAACTGTTTCTAAAATTTAATTCAGGTCCTGAGTTTAATTTATAATACTGGCTGAGCAAATTACAATATACTTAATATTCTGGCATTCAGTTATGTGATTATGTAACTTATGTTCTCTGCATGAAGTAACGTCTGGCACAGTCGCAGCCTGCACTAATAATCATACATTTTCCAAACATTTGTGTAAAATAATGGAGCATTAGGTCATGAATATTGCCTTAAAAGTCATTGAAATTTATTGGTTGAACGAACCCTGCATTTAATCAGTGAATGCCTACGATATAGGAGTTAGCCTGTCACATAAACTAGAGTCCTGTTTTTCCGAATATCTGCACGATCGCAAATGAACAATAAACAACAAGTTACTGAGTAACTTTCAGACACAAAATTCTGTTTTGCCCATCAATGCGTCTCCGAGCAACACAGTGTTTTGTTTCTCAGCATTACACGGAGCAGTAAATGGTTCAAACAAGCTATTAGTACATTCGTTTGCTAAGTTAAATGAATTAGCATTTTAAACTAATCGGTTGATTTAAGGATTAAACTCGCTCATTAAGACAGTCACTTGCTGCTGCCTACTGGCGGTTGTAGTTTCATATTTTAAAAAGTAGCTCATTATTTCATTTTTGCAATCATTTAATATTTCTACATTAAAATGTATTTAAACTTAACATAACTTATGCAAAATCCATCTATGGGTTTAGTTTATAGTGATTTCATTTGATTGTGAATAGCCAGCATGTTTTTTTATTCAGATTTAATTTATTAAATTTAAGAATCTGACATAAAAGGACACAGATATGACAATACATGTTCATAATAATACATCACTTTGTTTTTTTCTGCTCAGTGTTATTTCAGAGTTTTGATCTCTCAACTGAGAGATCACGTCCTGCTTATTGTATTATAATGACTATTTAATATTACATCTAAACTTTGACTAGGCTAGACATGTTGCCTATTAATTGTCTACAGTATATGAACCTGAAAGCATATTTAAATTTTTGTGTATTTTGTGTTACGGCCCCGTAAGTCCTGCCCTGGCCTCCATAGTTCTGAATAGTCTAATGTCCTCCATGAATCTGGTTGATATATAGAGACTGATACATCCCACAGGTAGAGACTATTCTTTTTTTTCACAAAGGCACAAATCTTTTTCTAGAATTTATTATTTTTTGCTTGACTCCAAACTTATATCAAACGTGACCACTTCAGATTATCACAACATCTTAATTTCTGATCACTCTCTGACTTCAATGGTTCTTGATCTTGGCCATAAGACTATCATTATGTCAATTTATATCTCAAAAGATCTTTTCAAAAGGCCTTTCAGAAATAGAAGAGGAATTATCTCAATTGGAACCCGCTTATAGAATTTCCTCTAGCCCTTCTACCTTACAGACTATTCTTAAATTAAAGTATGAATATAATACTATTTTATCTGGACAGGTATGGGATCAATTGTTAAGGGTAAGACAAAAATATTTTGAGTTAGGGGATAAGCATAAATTGCTAGCTCGACAGCTGAGGGGTTTACAAGCTAATAAAGTTTAAATCAGAAGCAGGGGACATGCTTGTGGATCCTAAAGGTATAAATGATCGCTTTAGAGAATATTATGAACAATTATATACATCAAGAGCAAGAGGGGACATCTCTATTTGGTTAGGTCCTTTGAATCTTCCTAAACTGAGTGACGTTGCTTGTGAGGCCTTAAACTCTGACATTACTATTTCAGAGATTGTTGATGCTATAAAATCCTTTCCTAATGGCAAGGCGGCAGGGCCAGATGGTTTTGGTATTGAATTATATAAAAAATATTCTGAAAAGTTGGCTCCCCTTTTACTGAGGATGTTCACTCATTCTCTTGAAACTCAAAAATTCCCTAGCACATTATATGATGCTAATATCTCATTAATACTGAAAAAGGGTAGGGATGAGACTGAGCCTTCATCTTATCAGCCTATCGCATTACTTAACTCTGACATTAAAATTTTCACAAAATTATTAGCCAATAGGATAAATAAATACATTTCATTCACCTATTATGTAGTAGTAGTAGTTTTAGTTTTTGTAGTAGTTTTCTCTATTTCTGTTTTATCACGTGATAGAAAGTCTAAGGCCATCTTAAGCCGTACAGCTGACTTATCTAATGTGCGGCCTGTTGTGCATCAAACTAATATTGCTGTTGAGACAAAATGCAATGCCATCAAGTTAGCATTTTTAAACATTCGCTCACTAAAAAATAAATCATTTCTAATCAATGACTTAATAACCACAAACTACCTGGGTTTTATGTTTCTAAACGAAACATGGCTAGAAGACAGCTGCAGTGCAACGGTCCTCAATGAAACAGCCAGTGGTGTGAAGTAACGAATTACAAATACTCACGTTACAGTAATTAAGTAGTTTTTATCAGTAATTGTACTTTTTTGAGTAGTTTAAAAATTGTGTACTTTTACTTTTACTTGAGTACATTTTAAGTGATGTATCGGTACTTTTACTCCGATATTTTCCTCTTGGCAGAAGATTGAATTCATTTCTTTAAGTGCTGAACTTGATAATGAATTCCTACGCAATCTTCCTTTCAAAATCACAGACAGACTTAAGTATCTTGGAGTTGTTCTGCCCAAAAACCCTAAATTAATTTTTAAGTTGAATTTTCTAAAGAAATTGGAGGATCTAAAGATAGACATTGGAAAATGGAGGACTCTTCCTCTTTCTATGATAAGCCGTATAAACGCTGTTAAAATGGTCTCTCTGTCTAGATTCTTATATCTCTTTCAAAACTTACCTATTTTTTTGACAAAAGCCTTTTTCAAATCATTAGATTCGATAATCCTGCCTTTTAGCTGGGGCTTTAAAGCTCACAGAATATCAAAAATACATTTACAAAAACCAAAAGAGAAAGGTGGGTTAGGGCTACCTTGCTTTTTGCATTATTACTGGGCAGCGAATGCGAGGGCCCTTGTTTATTGGCAGGAGGATTATAAAACAGAAATCTCAATTGACACTCCCCCCTGGGTTGCTATTGAAAAAAATGGAGTTGAAAACAGTTCACTCCCAGCACTTCTCTTTTCATCTTCTGTATTGCCTGCATCTGTTAAGGTGGATAATTTTAAAGGTGGATGCAGATTACCTGCCACTGCTATTTTTGCCCCAGTATATCTCATTCACGCATTTCCCCCTTCTCTCTCAGATACAACATTCAACATGTGGAGGCTGACTGGTATAGTTACCTTGGAGGATTTATATATTAACACACATCTTGCTTTTTTTCTTAATTAAAGGAGAAGTTTTCTCTTCCCACAACACACTTTTTTTTCGACACTTACAGATTAGAAATTATGTACGTCATGCAGTGCCTAGTTTTGAGTCCCTGCTGGAGGAAAGAAGGATTTATAGACTTGTTGGGCTCACCTGATTCCAAACGTTTAATTTCAGATTTTGTAATTGTGTTTTCTGAAGAAATTAGTTTTTCTTCGCATTCTTTAAAAAAATGCTTGATAGTATGGTTGTAAATTGGGATGCAACTTTTACCCAGTTATCTGTTTTTCATCTTTTTTCATGTCTTTCTCTGTAGATCATTCAGAGGGGAAAATGGTCTGAGATTCAGGCTGAGTATGAGTTTATATGGCCTCAGAGTAGTGAGCTACCTTCCCCTACCTCAACACAAAACACACATGTGACCTGTTTTCTGAAGAAGTTAGTTTTTCTTCGCATTCTTTAAAAAAATGCTTGGGAGGATTCGTTCTTGTTCTATTAATTCTAGGCATCAGTTAATTCAATTTAAGGTGATGCATAGATTGCACTATTCAAAATCTAAATTACACAGGATTTTCCCAACCGTTTCTCCTACATGTAATCGATGTAAATCTGCAGAGGGCTCGCTTACCCATCTCTTTTGGACATGCCCTAAACTTTATAATTTTTGGTGTAACATATTTAAGTGGTTTTCTGACATGTATGGTTTTGCGTTTAAGCCTGATCCAGAGATTGCATTATTTGGATATTCTGCTTCTTTGTCAGACCATAATGTCTCTGTACAAAGCACCATTATTTATGGAATGATTATTGCTAAGAGCATCATTCTACGACTTTGGAAATCGGATACTGTTCCTCAGTTCAAGACCTGGTTGACTTATTTTACTGGAATATTGCACATGGAGAGAGTAAGGTATGGAATTATGGGTAACCTTGATAAATTCTACAGTATATGGCAACCATTTCTGGATCATCTTATCCTGTTAAATGCTGACTCTGATCAGTAATGTCGGGCAAAGAATGCTGTCTGCTCTGCCCTCTACTGAGTGCTTGTTTGTTTGTGCTTTACCACTGAAACTGCATATACACCCTGGTTCTTAGTTTTTTGCTTGTTTGTTTTTTCCTTTCTTTTATTTTTTCTTTTTTTTTATATTATTATTATTATTATTAATGGTTGATGATGTTAATCATTACTAATAATCATTTATATTGCTGTTTTTATTGTTAATATTATAATTGATTTGTATATATTTTCTAAATGTATTTTGTTTTCCTTTACTTTTTTGTAAAATGGTATTATTTACCATTATTTTTCTTTGCATTTCAATAATCAGAATAGGATTTGTCATTGTGGTATTGTGATAGGAGCAAATGTGCTTAATTGTCATAAAAATAATGTGAAACTGCAAAACATCTGAATGGAAATAAAAATAGGCTTTATTTCCTGTAAGCAAAATATAATTTCTTATTTTTTTCTTATTGTGGTGAAATATGCACGGGTTATTTTCTTGACAGAAGATTCATTCATGTATTTCTTAAGAGATGAGAAGTATCTAGTGAGTAATTTCAATACTCCTTTGGCAGTAAAACTCGCACATCAACTTTATCCTGTCACAAGCTCCACTGTAGCACAAAAAAAAGATAATCCATCTGTAGACATTTGGCATACTATTTTCAATGCCCAATGGTATGGTTTGGGACACACTAGTCATAATATTGTATACTACACCATATGGTTTGGATATGAATTCTGTATAGTACGGGTTGTAAATTGGGATGCAACTTTTACCCAGTTATCTGTTTATCATCTTTTTCCATGTCTTTCTCTGTAGATCATTCAGAGGGGAAAATGGTCTGAGATTCAGACTGAGTATGAGTTTATATGGCTTCAGAGTAGTGAGCTACCTTCCCCTACCTCAACACAAAACACACGTGACGCAGCATTCACACACCACCTGTCAGCACGGCTCAGTAGCCCAGACCAACAGTACCAGCTCATATCCGCTGTGGGTAAGAGCATGTTAAAAATGCTGTAACATGCACCTATAATACAGTATTTATATGTGCTTTACAGTGCTTATTTCAATATTCCTGACCTCATCTGTAAAGCATACACAGAATTTCTTCTGTTGTAGCATGCAAAAACAACATGGTAAAATAATGCTGGAATCTATGAAAAGCAATGGCTCTACTATGAGAGGGAACAATATTTAAAATCTTCTATAAAAGCTTTTTTATTAATAATAACACACATTTGAGTGATATTCAGTATTGCTGTAGTACAAATATTTCTAAATGGCAATCGCAGCAAGTCAATAAGGTAAAATCCAAGTCTTTAGCACCCCCTACTTGTGGAACTCATTTAACGCAACCTGCTTGTTTCCTACAGCTACAAACTTTTATAACTTTTCTTTTAACTACAACCAATTGCAAATAGAACATTTATTTGAAATATCAACTATATACAGTGTATATATATAGATTTGTAACATTATAAATGTCTACATGAAAGGTCAATTTATTGCATCCCTGCTAAATAAAAGTATTGATTAAAAAGAAAAAAACCTTACAGTAATGTATATAGTAACAATATGTAAGTAGCAATATACAGTATAATATATTGGTTAACACTTGCAGTTTCAATCATTTTAAATGACTAATGTTGTGCATGTGGGTTGGTGGACATGTGTTTAGATGTCAAGATCAGCGTTCTCTTTGACAAGTGACGATTCTTCAGAGAAGGGCCCTGAGGTGGGCATGGCCCCAGTGGTCCCGGAGAGCACTGAGGTAGAGACAGCTATCCAGAACTACTCTTCACTCAGGAGGGAGTCCAGAGCATCATCACTTCCTGGGTGGAAGAGTGTTGACCGCCTGGACAACTCTAGTAAGAACACACACACAGAGAGAGAGAGAGTATTCATCATTAGAGTAGTCTGGTGCCTCAGAACAAAACTTACATATAGTACATGACTTAATCATTGATTTATCATTGATTAATTGCGAGATGCAAGATGTAAAGAGATCGTTGACTCAAAAATTTTAATTCTGTCATTTACTCATCCTTATGTCGTCCCAAACCTGTATGTATTTCTTTGTTCTGTGGAACACAAAGATAAAGATGAAACACAAAGATATTTTGGAGAATGAAGAAAATGTTTTTGTCCATACAAAAATAACAATATTGGACTCTATTGGATACTTTTGGAGTCTATGGGCCAAAAAATATATATATATAGAAATGTTGGGTGAACTATCCCTCTAAGAATGCATTTTGACTGGATTCAAATTAAATCTACCAAGGCGATGTGTTAATTCTGTGTGCCGAGTATCAAAACTTGCACACAAAAAAATACACACCTAGACACTTAGAAAATGACCCCCGCAGACAAAATTGACATTTTCTCATTTTGTGATTGTGTATGTGATGTACACGTGCACGCGCACACACACACACACACACACACACACACACAAATCCTCTAAATTTGTCTGTCCAGGTGTTTGTATCTCTCTCCACAGGTGCATCTTCAGTCCTGCAGTCCCCTGATGGTAACTGGATCGCCCTGCAGAGCTCCCAGCATTCCCGGCCCAGTCTGCTGACCAAGCGCAAGAGTCTTGTTTTCAGCGTGCTGGAGAAAGAATCAGGTGTCGGATCCACGTATGACGAGAAGGGCTCTGATTCAGATCCAGAGGACCAGGGGGGCTGGGGGGCTGCCCTGTTACAGTTTCGCAGACGCCTCTCCGATGAAACGTACTATACTGACTCTCAACATGACCCTGAATGGACATACACTCAACACCCACCCGTTACCTCACCCTCCTCAGGTCAGTACACCAACACTGAGACTCTGAACTCAGACTCTGAGACGTCTCCTGCCCCGTCCACTCAAACCTGCAGACCAGCCCACGGTATGCCGCAGAGGAAGAAAGGACCATCTGATGCCCACCTGTATCCTCCATACAGACATCCTGCAAACAGTGCCGCTTCGCCTCTACTGAGGCCAGAGGCACTGGATGTAAACTTTAACCCCCGTCTGGAAGGGGACAGTAGTGATGGGGAGGAGCGGAACGAGCAGGTCAAAAGATCACCGAGGCGCAGAAAGAGCAAACGCGAGACATCAGAGCACAGCCGAGCACATTATGCACTATACAGCACTGCCACAGTGGTGAGAAAAATAATAGCCTGCTGGTTGATCAAAAAATCATACTGAGATTACTTTGGCACATATAACGTTTGTGATTTGGACTATGGTATGATAAAGATTTGACAGGTAATTTTGTTGCTACTCGCAATATATCAAGCGCACAAATAAGAATAAACCTATGCTGATTTTTCAATTAGGTGTACAAAAAATATCTAGCAATTAATATCTTAATGAGGAGACTTTAACCCCACCTACAGTGGGGCAAAAAAGTATTTAGTCAGCCTCCAATTGTGCAAGTTACTGCTCTAGAGGAGATCTGCATGGAGGAATGGGCCAAAATACCAGCAACAGTGTGTGAAAACCTTGTGAAGACTTACAGAAAACGTTTGACCTCTGTCATTGCCAACAAAGGGTATATAACAAAGTATTGAGATGAAATTTTGTTATTGACCAAATACTTATTTTCCACCATAATTTGCAAATAAATTCTTAAAAAATCCTACAATGTGATTTTCTGGATTTTTTTTTCTCATTTTGTCTCTCATAGTTGAGGTATACCTATGATGAAAATTACAGGCCTCTCTCATCTTTTTAAGTGGGAGAACTTGCACAATTGGTGGCTGACTAAATACTTTTTTTCCCCACTGTATGTGATTATTATATTGTTATGTAGCCTAGATTATTATTATTAACTTTAAATACTAGAATATTATTAAAAATATAAATATATTTCTGGTGCAATTTTATGTGTTTTATGTGTAACTTTATGTGTTTTTTAAAGCATCACAGTTAAATTCTTGAGCTTTCCTTTTAGTGGAAAACTTTTAATAGACTTTCTCCTCATCTGGAGAAATGCTGTCATCACCTCCTGTGTTCATAAAAATTTTAATTATTGTCAGGATTGGGGGGGGTTTTCTTACTATAAGTGTACATTTCTATACAATTAATTCATTTAATTCCCTTAATATTCTTTAAAAACAACACAAATGCTGCTTATGTAATATATTGACTTAAAGGTGAATGTATGTTACTCATTATTTGTCAATATTTAAGATACTAAATAGAAAATGACAATTTTGGCAAGAGTTGCAGCAATGGAAATGATAAAATCATTGAAAGGAAAAAGGAAGAAAACTTCTTTGGAATTCTTGTTTTTGAGTTTGAATGTGGTTTATATTTGACTCCAGTAGGTGGCAGTGCAGGACAGAGTTGTGCTTTTACTGGCATAAATAGTGTGGAAAATTTTTAACTCCTTTATCTCAGTCATGAAGTGTTTATTTTATATTCTTATTTTTTCTCCTTCATAATATTTGTCTCTCTCTGCTCTTCTCAACTGTCCCTCTCTTTAACACATCTCAGGAGAACAGTGCCGTCCTCCTCAACACCATGATGATGCGGCAACAGAGCCAGGATAACCCAGTCCCTCTGAATTACCAGGCTCCAGACACTGTGACCCCTCCTGATCTGTTGGCCTCTGACGCCATGACACCTGAACCTGACTATCAGAACACAGTGGCTCACAACTCCAGCGCCACTAGCCCACCAATGCTGAGCCAACTGGCGGCCAGCAAACCAGAGTTCCGCATTCAAGGCCCTTTGCTTAGGGGCTCCTCTGTTAATGAAACCCTGGAACAGGAACTGAAATCCAAACTCTGTGAGCTGGTTGGCCAAGTCAGCGAGATGGATGTGATGTCATCTGATTTTGAGCCAATCAGGGAAGTGGGCGACAAGCAAGAGGATCAAGTAAGGGAGAAAGAACGTGAGAAATTGAGACCAAAGGAGAGGCGCGAGAGCAAACAAGACAAGAGGGAAGAAAAGTCGAAGGAAACTGGGAATCAGAGTGAAAGACAAACAGTTAGAGAGATGGACACAAGTGATGCAGTAAGACAGATAAATATAGCGAGAGAAATGAAGAGAGATAGGGAGCGACAGAAAGAAATTGAAAGCCAAGTAGAGAGAGAGCGAGAGAGACAAAGAGAGCTGGAGAAACAAATCGAGAGGAACAGAGAAAGACAACGAGAGATCGAGATGCAGGTTGAGAGGAAACAGGAAAGACGGAGAGAAATGGAGAAAGAGCTGAAACAAGAGCAAGAGAGACAATCAGAGATTGAGCGCGAGATAGAAAAGAAGAGGAAAAGCATACGCATAGAAAAAGAGAAATTAGAACCTATAGTGAGTACGAAATCCAAAGAGGAAGAGAAACAAGAATCCTCAGGTAGACTAATGGAGCGAAATAAGAGTTTGAAGGAAGACTATTATAAAACAGAAAAGCTCAATGAGGAAAAGGTGAAGAGAATATCACCGCAAAGAAGCCAACCCGAAACAGGGTCAGAAAAACAAGAACAATGTGAGACAAAGACAACAAGGTCTTCAACCACATCTCCAGACAGTGCCCCCTCTGGTCTGGAGGAGCCAATGTCTCCATCAGAGGTAAGCACTGGCTCCGGCCTGTTACACTAAAAGTTCCTACTTCAGCTAGACTTTGTTCTAAACTCTAGTGAACTGTCTAACCAAACTCCAAAACAGTTATTTAACTAAAGCTGTAAACATATTGACAGTTTAAACAACTTGATTCTTTTCAGACTGTTGCTGCACCATGACCGTAGTTAACCTGAATAAGAAAACTTACTGTAGAAGAAGACTGCTTATAGTGTCTCTTGTAGCAAAAGTAAAAAGGTCATGCAACACATTTTAGATGCTACAATGTGTAATTTATTTATTTATTGTGCATAAGATATGTTTCAAGCCTTAAAAAAGTCATAATGCATTGTGAGAAGGTCATTAATTGTTTGATGTAATTGAGGGAAATATCCATTGACATATAAATACATAGATGCCTTATTGGCCACTTTGGCCCATTGCTGTGATGCTTCAACTTGTCTGACATAATGGACCAGGCAAGACTGCTCTACAATCAAATAAAAATAAACAGGGGAGTTGCTTTTTTTTTCTGGACAATGTGCAATTACATTTACATTTCTTAACTGATTTCATTGGTTTATTATCTACATAGAGTACAAAAAAGTCTCCAGTTACTTAGAATCTTGATAGTTAGACATGGAAAATTATTCTTTGTCACTTCACAAGCATAGATTTGGCTTATTTTTCTTGTTAAAATTGTGACTGCATCGCTAATGTAATATAATGTACTGTACATAAATTGTATTTAATTTTTTTAATTGTGGAAATGACTAATGTTAATAATTGACCATCATTGAAAAAAATAATAAAGTAATAGAATAAAGTAATAGAATTGGCAAATACAAATCAAATAGTAAGGCACTGTCAGTCAGTCTGCTTTCTATCTATCTATATATATATACAGTGGGGAAAAAAAGTATTTAGTCAGCCACCAATTGTGCAAGTTCTCCCACTTAAAAAGATGAGAGAGGCCTGTAATTTTCATCATAGGTATACCTCAACTATGAGAGACAAAATGAGAAAAAAAAATCCAGAAAATCACATTGTAGGATTTTTAAAGAATTTATTTGCAAATTATGGTGGAAAATAAGTATTTGGTCAATAACAAAATTTCATCTCAATACTTTGTTATATACACTTTGTTGGCAATGACAGAGGTCAAACATTTTCTGTAAGTCTTCACAAGGTTTTCACACACAGTTGCTGGTATTTTGGCCCATTCCTCAAGAGCAGTAATGTTTTGCTTTTTAAGATTCTTATAGTTTTTAAAGCTTTTTTTGTAGCAATGAAAGAATCCAGATATACACCAGGAGAGACCATTACAAAGACAATTATAAGATATGGCATTATTGATTGGTTGAAGTGAAATTTAGGTGTTACATTTTTTTTAAAGTAAAAATTGTATCCATATATTTTATATTTTGTGCAGCACATCCATTATATGTATCTGTATCAGTATCTGTAGGAATCTCAAAATTATTTCTGTCTCTAGATGTGTCCCAATTCAGAGGCTGTATCCTTCAAAGGCTGTTTTTAGCTGCAATTCAAAGGATTCTTCAAATGTGGCCTTGAAATGCATCCTTCGTTTCCTAGGCCATGAAGCTTACAACTGATGGATCATTCACAGCCCAGACTATCCTAAGATGCATTGCGCACTGGTGACAACAGAGAGAAAATGCCATATAAGACTTTTAAATGCAAGTAAATACCTACACCAATATTATACTAATATTGGGTTTCAACATGGTGGAATATCTAACAATACGAAACACTTTAAAGCAGTTTAAATGCTGACAACTTACTAAGATGCGATTTTATAGATAATTTATACATTATATACATAAATGGACCATGGTGAACAAATTTAGACAGGTTGTTACCCTGTTGTTTTCAGACAGTTGAAGATAACTTTTAAAAATGTCCAGACATTACTGCTGCTTGTCAATGGCAGATGTCACAGTTGCTAAGTGACAAGAGCAATCCTCTGTATAGAAGTCAGGGCCTTTGAAGTTCATTAAAGGATGCAGCCTCTGAATTGGGACACAGCTTGTTTCCAGAAATGGGCCGGGCTTAAACCGGAAATAAGTTAGATTGCACGAGAAGCCCATTTTAAATGCAATTCTATTCCCTTCATAGTTTTCATTTAACAGATATACCATAATTTTATAATTAATTATAATTAATAACTTTTAAAATATCTTTTAATTAAAACAAAAAAATAAAAATAAAGAATGTTTTCCTTTTATTTTAACATTTAGTTTTAAATAACTAAACTGTTAAATAAAATTAAAACATTCTTTATATTTTATTTTCCAGAGGAAATATGTGTAAAGATGTCAGAACAATCATCCACAACCTCAAATAAGAGGACTCTATACCTGATTAGAGAACATGGAAGTTGAAAATATTCAGTGCTAAATTGCAAAAAAAAAAAAAAACTTTTACTATAAATGAAAATCAATAAATTATAAAGAATAAATTATGGATCAGCTCCAGGAGGGAATAAAACAGAGAAACATATCATGTATCACATCGTACAAGTTTTAAAACATCTAAACAGACATATCAAATAGTAGATCAGTACCCTATTTTAGTTGATATCTCTTGGCGTGACACTTGAACTAGGGCACTACAGTGTCACGCCACATTAAAGAGCATCACAACCATATTTATTGTTTGTATTTCATGATAAAATTGACAGATTTCGAAAGTTAAAACTTTCAGTATAAATAGTAATACGTAAATAAAATTGAAACAGTAAATAAAATGTATAAATGTATGCATGTAAAAGTATAGTATTTAGGGTAAAAGTTCACCTACTCTCTTACCCCATATATATGATTTTTTTTAAAATACAAAATATTCTACTTTTGTCATTTCTTTTCCCGTTAAATGTGTTCCTCTATCAATGTTCATTAAAAAGATACTTATGTATTTTACCAAGTATGGTTTCATTCAAAAATATAGTATTACCATTTAATGCAATCAATGGATTGTGGTACAGGCACAGTATATTTAAAGGGGTGGTTGACTGTTTTTTTTCTAGGCTTGATTGTGTTTATGGGGTGCAGTCTAACATGTGTTAAGGGTGGGGTAAGGGATTTCTGGTAGCCAATGTTGATATTTCAAACCAGGCAATGATTAGTTCTGTGAAACAAAGGAAAACCTATGTTACTCACCTATCGAGAAGAAACAAAGCAACCTCAGCATCCGATTGCAGGCCTTCCCGCTCCTTGAGTTCTCTCCAGTGCTGGAAAGCTGATCCGATATTTACACGGGTCCTACTTCTTTCCTTATCGTAACACTGTGTCTACACCAGATGCGAGCGGCGAGACAAAATACTATAGAACTCATTATAATCAGTGATGCTGTCTACACTGGATGCGGCGCGGCGCGGCATGACAAATCCCCGACAGAAAACTGCTGCCGCGTTCTATTTATGACGTATTGACACTAAATTCAAATGATTTTCAACAGTCGCTTTGTCGCGCCCAGTGTACACAGATTTTAGCTGTTGCGGCGCGACACAACAACTGTCGCGTCGGGTGTAGACACGGCGTAAGTCTTCTTGTGTTCCACTTTTCCTCTTTTATTTTTTATCCGCCATCTCTATCATTCTGTGGTCGCTCGACTCGGCTAATATCCGTCATGTGCACTGAGCGCTCTCTCTTCTGCATCATGAGTAGACATGCCTCTTACTGCTGATTGGCTACAAGTTTGTTTTCCTACTCGGCCCGACTCAGTTTTCTAAAGCGTTTTTGAAAAAAGACATACCCCACCTTTAATGCTTAGTTTTAAAAATACGCATTATTTTTCACATAATTTACCTTTATTCTACACAGCTCTGTCCCTTCTCTCATAAACGCGCTGATCATTTCATGCTTTTATGAAGCCCCTCCCTCAGAAATACATGATGGGCTCAGATTGGTTGTGCTCCGGTTGTATTGTAAACAATGGTATCATCTATATTGCTTATCAGTTTGAGCCTGATTAAGACGCAGAGGATATTAGTGAAGAGGATCGCACAGAACCTGTGCAAGCACGGCTCTTAATGGTACGGTTTTTTTTTATTGTTGTCTCATACTTTTAGATACACTGTTATTTGTAAATGGTACTGCTTCTGTTAGCTTTTAATATATGGTTTTATTTAAAGCTGATTAAAGGTTTAATAAAGTACGGCAACCGCACGCGCGTCCATGTATAATGCTTCTCATAGCTATGTGAAAATAAGTGTATAAATGGAACAGTTCATTGTTGGAGCTGAACTGAATGAGAGAGAGCGAGAGATGCAGAGCAGGGGACGTGAGGAACCGTTTTGAGAACCGCTGCTTTAAAACATGGATTTTGAAACTTGTGAATCCATTAGAATCGTTAGAAGACAGAATCATGATTCATATATGAATAGATTTTATGTGCACCCCTAGTTTTCTCTTCCTCTTCTCTAAAGCAGCGCAGCATGGCCTCGCCTGCTTCGTTCCATGTTCCCGGGGGCGGGGTTTTTCTAGGTTTGTGATGTCACAAACCTGGGAAGTAACTCGTTGTAGTCCCTACAAGCTGTTTTTGTAGGCATTAAACTGCCAGAATTTTAAAAGACGATATCTCCGTTTGAATTCAACTTTCAACAGCACAACTTTGCAGATATTGTTTATGCTCAAACAGCAACATTACACACTAACTAACGTTAAAAAAGTGAAATCGCAATCAACCACCCCTTTAAAAGAGCATATAGGCAGTTCACTGTGGTTTGGAATAGACTCCCAGTTCACTCTCTATTGTGAATGTCAAGTGATATCATGCACCCAACTTCCCTTTTTCCAGTTTAAATAATAAACTGCACACTGTTGTTAAGCTGAGACTTAATGTGATTACAAAAGTGGGATGAGTTTGCAGATCAATATCCTTTGTTGATCCTAAAGCAACATTCCTATCAACCAATCTCAGCCCTACACCTAAAACCAGAGGATAGTGATTGGTTGAATGTGGTTCCAGGAATATCAAAGGATGCTGATGACAGACTTGTGTAAATTATTTGGTGCCTTATAAGAGACTGAGCTCCGTTAGAAGATGCCTGCTCATCTAGATCCTTAATTCCGGCACTCTATCAAACCCTTAAACTTACATTTATGTTACAAATTGAACTCAGAACGAAGATCTTCGCTCTAATTGGTGGTGAGAAGTCATGATCAAGCTCACACAGAAAAGCATGTCTGATGAAAGCTCAATTCTGTGTTGCCACTTCAGACTTGTATCGTGCATGAGGTAATGTGTGACGCATGAACCAGCCTGCAGAAATGAATATAGAACCTCTCTAGATGTTGTGAGAACATCTGATGCTGACGAGGGAATGCACACAATAAGAGCAGCACTGTCTTCCTCTATGGATTCTCTTTACCTGGCATCAATTTAATTTCCAGCTAGCATCTTGTCCATTATATTAAAGGAATAGTTAAACCAAAATTGACAACTATTTCTTCATATACTGACCCTTGTGTCTTTCCAAACCACTATGATTTTGTTGGTTATTTAGAACACACATTCACTCGAGAAAAAAAAAGAAGAAAATCTGAAGACTGTTATCCATGCTCATTATGACACTCTTAAAATGTGCTTCCATGAAGAAGCTTTAATTGACCTTTTATAGTGAAAAAGGTTCTGTATATTATTAAAATTTTCTTTACATTAAGAAAAAAAAAAGTATCTTTTAAGAACTGTTCGCTGAAAGGTTTTTTGAGGAATCCAAAAATGTTTTTTTGCTAGAAAACCCTTTTGGAACCTTAGTTTTTAAGAGTGAAGAATGGAGATTGCTTTCAAGCTTCAAAAAGGAAACTACAGCACTGTAGAATAGAAACACTGAAAATTTTGAAATCTGCTCATCCTCTCCTTGGCAAGTTCATGAGAGATGCAGCAATGTCTGATTTGTGAGTGAATCATTCTTTTGAATCAGATCTTTTCAATTAATCGGTCTGGTTGACAAAACTAATCTGAATGATTCACATATCTAACATATTTCCAAAGATGAAGATTATCAGTGAATAAGGACAATTTTAATTAACATATTGCTTTGAATATAGTGCATAAGTTGCACTGACAACTTTTTTGACACCGATGTGGTGCCTTTGCATTCTTTTGGAAGTGCAGAACAGAAACCAGTACAATCATCAGGACTTCTCCTAATGTGTTCCATAAAAAAAGAAAGAAAGACATACAGGTTTGGAATGGCACGAGGGTGAGTAACTGATGACAGAATTTTCATTTTGGTGTGAACTATCCCTTTAATAGTTTGTCTTTTGTCTTTCATCTATTTTATCTTTCTTTCTACTTCATTTTCTTTGTTTTTCTCTTTCATTTGTCTTTCTGTCCGATCTCTCTCTTTGTGTCTCTGTGTTTCTCTCTTTCTTTCAACCCCCTCCTGTTGTTCCAGGAGGGTCTGAGTGATAATGCCCTGCAGCAGAGGCTTCAATTACTCTCTTCTCTCTTACAGCAGGTGAGATATATCATGAGAAGACGCAGTAGAGCTGGAGAGATGCCTCCTGAATCCAGTCCATTCATAGTCCATTCATACTCCTGCCTTAGAACGTGCTCATGACATTGCAGAGTCTGTTAGAGTCAGATACACACAGTGGGGGAAAATCTTCCTTTAGATTTCTTTTACATCTACAGAACTGGTGGTGATATTGAGAGCAGAACATGTTTAACAAAAACCTGTTACTCTGGTTCTGAGCAGCTCGGTTCTCTTCATTATGTTGAAAATGTTTACTGCTACTATCCATGGGTCAAAACAGGCCTTAATTAAAAATAATAATAATAACAAATATACTATATTTACTTATATTATTATACTTATTATACTATTTTTAAATTTTTTTAAGTCTCTTTGGCTCACCTAGGATGCTTTTTTTTTTGTTAAATCTTATTACAATTTAAAATAACTGTTTTCTATTTTTATATAGCTATTTTAAAATGTAATATGAATTGAATTCATTTAATAATGAATTTTCAGCAGCCATTACTCCAGTCTTCAGCAGAAATCATGCTGATTAGCTCAATAAATATTTATAATTTTTATCAGTGTTAAAATCAGTTATGCTGCTTAATTTTGTAACACTATACATGTCTTTATTGCCACTTTTGATCATGCTTTAATATGTATCCTTTCTGAATAATTTTTTTTTTTTTTTACTGTTACTTAAATATTATGTAGAATTCATGTGTTTGTCTAACTAAATTTCAATAAACATATTCATGAATTTATAGGTAAAATTTCTAATAACAAACCATGGCAGAATGGGCAACAGGAATGCTGATTTAATTCAAATTTAGATTTCACTCAGTAAGGGTGAGATGACATGTTGACTTGTAGTTTGAAAATGTATCTAATGTGTTATATTTTGGTTATTGTTTTACATTAACTTTGGCAACTAGATTGAATTATGATTAATGTAGTTTTTTAGGCATTTAGGCAAAATCTTAATTTCTAAAGGTCCAAATTAGGTAATTTCAGTGGTGTCACAATTTTATGAACTTTTTATTATGCCAAAAAATAATGCAGTAATAAGGTTGCTTGAAAAATGTGGGGCACAGCTGAATGTAACTTTAAAAATTTAATATTAAAATAAGTAAACTTACAGTAGATAAATAATTAAAAATACTTTAAGAATAATTTCAGCAACAAGTCAGAATTATTCAATTGTTTTATAAAATTAATTGTTGCATAAAATAGACAAGTACACATCCTGCCAAAAGGCATTTTATTTAAACTAGCTAATTTTCATGCTATAGGTATGTTAATGTTGTGTTAAATTATTGTCTATCCAAAAATATTTGTCTAACATGTCTAAAGAACATGAGATTTGTGTCTTTATTGCTATACCATTTCGCCTAATAAGGGAGCAGTTTTCCATACCAATTTCCCCTTTTGGGCAAGCATCAATACATTATAAATGTGCTCTACATTTTATTTAAGATTTTAAGATTGTGTGAATGTGGTCTTTTAACTTTCATTGAGTGTTAGATTTATTCAGCTCTGCACATCAGTTTTCTACATGTTCCTTCACTATACAGGTCTATTTTTACGTGCACACCGACCCTTTAAGAGCTCGAGGCACTCGTGGTTTTAGGACTGAGTTTGGATCAATTATTTCTGTGATCAAAGCATAAACCAACCCAACCATTAATTGATTCCTCAAGTATTCATTACTGAATCACACTGCTCCACTCTTTCTTCCTGTCTCTTTCATTCTCACTTTCTCATCTTGAAAAGTCATTTTGTCTCATCATATTACTCTCTCTCATGTGTGCTTACTGTCTTTCTTACAAGCATGCACATCAACAAGTACATCTCATATTGATGGCTTAGTACTCTAAATGAACTCTGATGCCTGTTACACTTTGAAAAGCTTATTGATAAGAACAAATGTACCTCTCATCCACGTCGTTTCACAGTCTTACGATGACGTGGCACATTGTGATTTGACCCAAAATTACAGGCCTCTCATCTTTTTAAGTGGGAGAACTTGCACAATTGGTGGCTGACTAAATACTTTTTCCCCCACTGTACATCCACTTCACACTCTTCTTCTCCCATAATCCTCTCATCCTGTTTATTGATCCAACAGGTTGAGCATGCAAGCAATACATCCCAGCTAATTAAGCTGAGAGTGAGATCTTAGGTAGCTACGTGGAAGTTGTGATCCTCTCAACATTTCTTTTTTTTATTATTCTTTTATTAATAAATGTTTTATGGCTTTTATGGAAATTAGTTTAAAGAGCACCTGATATGCATTTGAATTCCATCAGTTTTGCATATCTATTTATCAGTGGTTTTCTCATCTGTTTTATGTGTTCTCTCATGTATATGGAGCAGAAGTACTCTGCTGCATCTTTATGCAGCATCACCACAGAGGTTCTGAAGGTCCTGAATGCCACAGAAGAATTACTTGGAGAGGCAGAAGGCAAAGGTCATGACCCTTCTCTGGCTTGCACACCCATGTCCTCAGGCCCAGGCAACAGGAAACTGGACCAACACCTCACTAAGATGGAGGAAAATGTAAGATTCACTACTGGAAAATGTTCTAGTGTTGTTTTTGATACTTTTTAATGAAGATGGGAAATCCAAGATTAGTGTTTTTAAGACAAACCATAATTATGACCATTGAAACGTACTCTACAGAAATATTCTACTAAAGCCAAAGCAAATTATTCAAATATAACCTGGACAATATGTTTTTTATTTACGTTCACTGTTTTTCTACCCCTGGGAGTACAGGTAAACCTGAAGAGTAAGATTTCCAATTAAATTCATAATAATGGTATATTTCTATTTAATATTTAAAGTATAAATATTGTTACAGAACAGTTTATTATTTTTTATTATAAATTTTATATTAAACTTTTTGCATTTTTATATTATACATTTTAATTATAATTTTTTTTAATTATATTTATATTTTATTGTATATATTAATGTCATCGACAGCATTGAAAATACATTTAGTATTAAAAAAAACATGCAGTTCTCCCTTTCATCTGTGAAATTCTGATCTAATTTTGTGATGATGTGAACTGTGTGCAGGTGTATTTGGCAGCAGGTGCTGTGTACAGCCTAGAGGAGGCGCTAAGTGACTTAGAAGAGTGTGCTCGCAGTATCAGCAGCTCCACCACAGAGACTGAGCTAGCCTTTCTAGAAGATCAGGTGGCCACTGCTGCCACCCAGGTGCAGCAGTCCGAGCTCCAGGTGTGTGCTTGCATGTGTCCTAAATGTGCTATTGATACAGTGGGGAAAGTCGTGGCCTAATGGTTAGAGAGTCAGACTCGTAACCCAAAGGTTGCGGGTTCGAGTCTTGTACCGGCAGGGATTGTAGGTGGGGGAGTGAATGTACAGCGCTCTCTCCCACCTTCAATACCACGACTGAGGTGCTCTTGAGCAAGGCACCGAACCCCCGAGCGCCGCAGCAAAAATGGCTGCCCACTGCTGTGTGTGTGTGTTCACTGCTATGTGTGTGCACTTTGGATGGGTTAAATGCAGAGCACTAATTCCAAGTATGGGTCACATGTCACGTCACTTTCACTTTTTTCACTTTATCAAACAAACACTTAAAGTGTAAATTCAGAAGTGTATCTGTTCTTTGCAGATATCAGATATTGAGGCAAGAATATCAGCCCTTAAAACAGCAGGTCTAAATGTATCTGCATGCACAAGGTTTTCCAAGTACAAATCCAAGCCTATGGTGAGTTTCATCAGCATTACAGTTTTTGAATTTTAAAGGCAAACAGGATGCATTTGAACTTGTAAGTGCAATGGATTTGTTGAATGATTTTAGAATTAGTGATTTAATGTTTTTCCTGCCAGCCCCAGACACTGGACTCTTCTCGCCATCAGAGGAGAAAGCTGCCTGCTCCTCCTATCAGAAGTCTGTCATCAGGTATGAACACATGCACATACACCAACATGTAATACTTTGAAAGGGATCTCACCCTTATGTCTCATGTAATTCTAAACCTGTAAGACTTACTATTTTCCATTGAGCACAACTAAAACAGTGCAGAATCTCTAGAGGGCGTATTTTAATAATAGAGACTCCAAAGAAGACAAAAACAATATAAGTGGCCCATAGTACTTGTGCATTAGAATCCAAATCTTTCAAAGTTATATGATAGCTGTGTGGGGAACAGAATGCTAAAAACTTCCCCTGGCCTTCTGTACTCAGTTTGAACATAACACGTCAAAACATGTTGTGCCAAGTTCCCCTTCAGGAACTCGAGCTGCGTCGAAATGCTATGGGAACGACTTCAGCGTGACCATGCTCTGAATCACATGTGTAATCAGTCCAATGGATGGGCACGACGTCACGGGCGGGGTGACGTAACGACCAGGAAGCTTAAAAGCACATGTGGTGGAACCGGCGTCAGCTTTCTGTCATTCAGCAAGCGCTCTGTGTGTGTGTGT
>NW_015505426.1:101683-108308 GCF_001515645.1 Sinocyclocheilus grahami | reverse complement strand
TGACCACGCTCTGAATCACATGTGTAATCAGTTCAATGGATGGGCGAGACGTCACGGGCGGTGTGACGTAGTGACCAGGAAGCATAAACGCATGTGCGGTGACACCGGCGTCAGCTTTCTGTCATTTAGCAAGCGCTCTGTGTGTGTGTGTGTGTGTGTGTGTCAGTCGCTATCTGTTGTGAGTCTTATTTAGTGTTGTTTGTCCACTTATAAGCTCCATTATGTCAAAGCTTCAGTCAATAGAAGCATTTGGGTGAGAGCAGGCAGCGTTCAGGCTGTGTGTTCATCCCTGCCCGCGCTATATTCGGGTGGGGACACACACAGTTTGTGTGTTGTCTGCTTGGGAGCGAAGCACGCAGAGTCTGCTCTCGAGGGAGTTGACTGCCTGCATTGCGAGCATTTGTTTCTGCCTTGCTTCACTCTCAGAAGGCTCTCTTTGAGGATGGAGCCTTCACTAGCGTTTCTCGCGGTGCCGGCTCCGCTTTCCCCGGGGCAGAGCGGCGGCTGTGCTCGTGGGGTTCGCATAGGGATCTGGTGGAGGGAATGTAGATGGGCGAGTACCTATCTTCTTCCTCACCCACCAGATCCAGAGCCCGCACTCGGGGTTCGGAAGCCTGCGCTGCGGTTCTTCCCCCCCGGGGAGAGGGCTCGATGCTCTGCCTGTCTTCCTCCGAGGAGGTTGATATGGAGGGCGTCAATGAGCTCGCCAGTTGCTCAAGCATCAGTTACACAAGCATATTATGCCTAATATTATAATGAGCAGCATTACTGGGGAGCGGAGCTCGCACAGTCAGCTCTCGGGGGGCTGATTGTGCCTTTCCCGCTGTTAAGCGCTCCGCCCTCACCAGGCACGCTCCAAAGAAATGTTTCCATGCCTGTGATCTTGCGGTTCCGGTCCCACTCCTGCTGAGGCATGGCAGCGATTGAGTTCGCGGGGATCGCACATGATCTGGCGGATGGGTTGGAGACGGGCTCTCCCTATCTCCACCCACGTTCCCTAGATCTAGCGCTCGCTCTTAAAGCTCGGAAGCCCACACTGCGGTTTCTTCCCCCTCTGAGTGAGAGCTCGCTGCGGCATTTATCTTTCTCCAAGGAGATTGATATTGTTTGTGTGACCGAGCGGGCACATTGCTGAGGCAATGCATGCATTAGGCAAGGCAAGTTTATTTATATAGCACATTTCATACACAATGGTAATTCAAAGTGCTTTACATAAAAGAAAAGTAAATACATCATTTTTGGTTTTTGATATTAATCTTATCACACCAGACCATGTTTACTCATTTGGTTGTTTGGCTGCATTTAATTCTGAGAAATTAAATGAAGTACTTATCTGACTATGAGAATTTAGATATACAGGGGCTCTTGGGATAAAAAATTCTCAAGTGAGAGCAAATGTTTACCTTTCTTCAGGGGTTGCTGGGCGGGAGCAGTCCCAACCTACCATGTTCCAGCTCCTCATTCTGGGGGCGTCACTTCTCGTACTCCGCAGAGTCTAGAGTCAGAGTGGCGCTCCCAGGCCGAAGGCTTCTAATGGAAGGTGGTTCTGCGGACTGTCATTGTCGCTGGATAGTCTTCGTCTAAAACGTCCTGATGCCTAAGACCTAGGACTTCTGAGGGCCAGCCCCCTCTGGGGAAGAGCGGTAAACACCGCATTACACGGTGCCCGTCTCTCCTCAGTGCCCTCAGGAGATCGGTCTGCCAATCCTGCCACTCTGCCACTCACAGGGCAATGCGGTCTCTGGCGAGTGCTTCTCTAGGAGGCTCGCTACCTCTTCGGAGGTCTCTAAAGTAGTAAAGTAGCTCATCCCCTGCCGGTTCGCCGCTTTAGGGCACTGAGCTAGCCGCTCTGATTACACCAGAGGTCAGTCTCGAGAGACTGATTCCCTTTGTAGGTCACCTGATGGTGTGGGAGCCCCTGCCAAGCGTGCCCTATTGGGTCCTGCCCCGAGCAGGCTCTGGGTCTATCAGTCTAGTCTTCCTAGCAGATGGTGCGGGTCTGAGGACCGTCATGAGCGGTGTACACACGGTGCCCGTCTCTCCGCAAAACCCTCAGGAGATCAGTCTGCCAACCCTGCCAGTGTTCCAGGGCGCCAGGGCGCAGCATTTGTTTCTGCCTTGCTTCACTCTCAGAAGGCTCTCTTTGAGGATGGAGCCTTCACTAGCGTTTCTCGCGGTGCCGGCTCCGCTTTCCCCGGGGCAGAGCGGCGGCTGTGCTCGTGGGGTTCGCATAGGGATCTGGTGGAGGGAATGTAGATGGGCGAGTACCTATCTTCTTCCTCACCCACCAGATCCAGAGCCCGCACTCGGGGTTCGGAAGCCTGCGCTGCGGTTCTTCCCCCCCGGGGAGAGGGCTCGATGCTCTGCCTGTCTTCCTCCGAGGAGGTTGATATGGAGGGCGTCAATGAGCTCGCCAGTTGCTCAAGCATCAGTTACACAAGCATATTATGCCTAATATTATAATGAGCAGCATTACTGGGGAGCGGAGCTCGCACAGTCAGCTCTCGGGGGGCTGATTGTGCCTTTCCCGCTGTTAAGCGCTCCGCCCTCACCAGGCACGCTCCAAAGAAATGTTTCCATGCCTGTGATCTTGCGGTTCCGGTCCCACTCCTGCTGAGGCATGGCAGCGATTGAGTTCGCGGGGATCGCACATGATCTGGCGGATGGGTTGGAGACGGGCTCTCCCTATCTCCACCCACGTTCCCTAGATCTAGCGCTCGCTCTTAAAGCTCGGAAGCCCACACTGCGGTTTCTTCCCCCTCTGAGTGAGAGCTCGCTGCGGCATTTATCTTTCTCCAAGGAGATTGATATTGTTTGTGTGACCGAGCGGGCACATTGCTGAGGCAATGCATGCATTAGGCAAGGCAAGTTTATTTATATAGCACATTTCATACACAATGGTAATTCAAAGTGCTTTACATAAAAGAAAAGTAAATACATCATTTTTGGTTTTTGATATTAATCTTATCACACCAGACCATGTTTACTCATTTGGTTGTTTGGCTGCATTTAATTCTGAGAAATTAAATGAAGTACTTATCTGACTATGAGAATTTAGATATACAGGGGCTCTTGGGATAAAAAATTCTTAAGTGAGAGCAAATGTTTACCTTTCTTCAGGGGTTGCTGGGCGGGAGCAGTCCCAACCTACCATGTTCCAGCTCCTCATTCTGGGGGCGTCACTTCTCGTACTCCGCAGAGTCTAGAGTCAGAGTGACGCTCCCAGGCCGAAGGCTTCTAACGGAAGGTGGTTCTGCGGACTGTCATTGTCGCTGGATAGTCTTCGTCTAAAACGTCCTGATGCCTAAGACCTAGGACTTCTGAGGGCCAGCCCCCTCTGGGGAAGAGCGGTAAACACCGCATTACACGGTGCCCGTCTCTCCTCAGTGCCCTCAGGAGATCGGTCTGCCAATCCTGCCACTCACGGTGCTTCAGGGCAATGCGGTCTCTGGCGAGTGCTTCTCTAGGAGGCTCGCTACCTCTTCGGAGGTCTCTAAAGTAGCTAGTTTGGCCATCCCCTGCCGGTTCGCCGCTTTAGGGCACTGAGCTAGCCGCTCTGATTACACCAGAGGTCAGTCTCGAGAGACTGATTCCCTTTGTAGGTCACCTGATGGTGTGGGAGCCCCTGCCAAGCGTGCCCTATTGGGTCCTGCCCCGAGCAGGCTCTGGGTCTATCAGTCTAGTCTTCCTAGCAGATGGTGTGGGTCTGAGGACCGTCATTTTCAATAGGAGACTTCAGCTATGAGACTCCTGATGCCATGGCTCAGGACCTCGGAGGGCAGGCCCCTCTGGGGAAGAGCGGTGTACACCGCATCACACGGTGCCCGTCTCTCCGCAAAACCCTCAGGAGATCAGTCTGCCAACCCTGCCAGTGTTCCAGGGCGCAGCGGTCTCCGGCGAGTGCTTCTCTCAGTTATCACCCGGAAACGTAGTGGTGCTAAGAGGCTCGCTACCTCCACGGAGGTCTCTAGAGCAGCTAGTACGGCCGTCCCCTGCTGGTCCGCCGCTTCAGGGCACTGAGCTTGCCGCTCTGATTACACTAGAGGTCAGTCTCGAGGCAGCGTGGAAACTACTGCCAAATGTGTATCAGTTGGTCCTGCACACTGTAGAGAGAGGCTACAGAATCCAGTTGGTACTCCTCCGCCTCAGTTCAATGGGGTTATCCCCACCTTGGTGGGTCCCGAGCAGGCTGTGGTAATGGAACAAGAAGTAGATACTCTTTTGAGGAAGGAGGCCATCGAGGTGGTCCCTCCTTGTGGAAGAGAGTCCAGGTTCCACAGCCGGTACTTCATCGTTCCGAAGAAGGATGGAGGTTTGCGTCCCATTTTAGATCTGCATCAGTTGAACCGTTCAGTCATGCGACTGAAGTTCAGGATGCTCACACTCAAACAAGTAGTGTCTCAGATCAGGTCTGAGGACTGATTTGTCACAATCGATCTAAAAGACACATACTTCTATATCTCCATCCTTCCTCATCACAGGAAGTTCCTGAGGTTTGCTTTGGGGGCAAAGCTTACCAGTATCGGGTTCTTCCTTTCGGCCTTGCACTCTCACCCCACACTTTCACCAAGTGTGTGGATGCTGCTCTGGCTCCTCTGCGACTCCAGGGCATCCGCATACTCAACTACATCGACGATTGGTTGATATTAGCTCATTCAGAGCAGATAGTGAAAGAGTTGGGGTTAAGACTAAACACCAAGGAAAGTGTGCTTTCTCCATTACAGAGGACCACTTATCTGGGCGTGGTGTTGGATTCGACCGCGATGCAGGCACTTTTGTCTCCTGCTCGGATCGAGTCGATCCTCACGGCAGTCAAGAGAGTGAGAGAAGGTCAGTCACTCACTGTCAAGCAGTTTCAGAGACTGCTGGGTCTGATGTCAGCTGGGTCCAACGTGATACCTTTTGGCCTGCTGTACATGAAACCCCTACAGTGGTGGCTCAAGACCAAGGGGTTCTCCCCGAGGGGAAACCCGCTTTGCATGCTTAATGTCACGCGGTGCTGCATTCGTGCCTTAGACATGTGAAGGAAACCTTGGTTCTTGTTTTAGGACCCGGTGCTGGGAGCTCCTTGTCGCCTCGTAACGCTAGCGACAGACTACTGGTTGGGGAGCGGTCATGAGTGGTCACTCAGCCCGCAGTCTGTGGAGTGGTCGCCATATCAGTGGCACATCAATTGCCGTGTTTCTAGCTTTGAAACACTTTCTCCCGGACCTAAGAGATCGCCATGTGTTGGTGCGCACCGACAACACATTGGCCAAAGTGTTTCTCGACCCTCGAACGGGGTATGTCCCTAAAGTCGCCTCCTCTACACCATGGCCTGTCGTACTCCAGGCCTTCTGTCCTCCTCACTTCCGGGAGCCTGACCAGCAGAAGCTAAGAGAGGTCTTCCTGCTACTAAGCAGACCCTCGGCCGGTGGATTGTAGATGCCATTTCCATTGCTTATGAGTCCTCTGATCTCCTCTTGCCATTGGGGGTCAAGGCTCACTCGACTAGAAGTGTGGCGGCCTCCAAGGCCTTTTTAGCAGGTGTGCCTATGCAGGACATCTGCAACGCTGCGGGTTGGTCCACGCCCCTCATGTTCATCAGGGTCTATGGCCTAGAAATGCGAGCCACTTCAGGCTCTTCTGTTCTCTCGCTCTAGCTGTGCCCTTCCACACTAGGCAGGGATTTGTAATTCTGGCGGCGTGGGCATACTCATTCCTATAGCGTTTTGACGCAGCTCAAGTTCCTGAAAGGGAACATCTCCAGGTTACGCATGTAACCATGGTTACATGCGTAACATGGAGACGCTTCTTGTTCTGTAGTTTTCATGTTTTGTCATTGTTGTAAAATCAGACTCAACACATCATGGCTTGCCTTGTTTGAACTGAGCGATATTTCAAAGTGAATGGCAGATGGGACAGATTTCTTTAACCTTCATATATCTCTTTCTAATCCTGTTTTTTTTTTTTACCATTCTACTGGTAGCATTATCAAATTAGTCAAAATATTTATAAAAACAGGGTCCCACAGTCATTGAAAACCTGTTATTGAATAAATAAAACAAAATGGGAAGTAAAAAAAAAGCAATAAACTTTAAAAAAATTATAAAGAAATTTCTATAGTTCATATCTAGTTGTTTTCTGCTTTAAATTTGCTCTAATATTTCACCAGGTATATATTATATGTCTAGTTGTGCTTATCTATAGCTAAATCTGCTTTCAAGCCATTCAACTGTCCATATACTGTATGTATTTCAGTACATATAGGTATCTCTAGTATCTCCTAGTTGTACTGTATAGTGTTTGCTTTTTTAGTGATTTACAGTACAGTGTTATTTTTTTCTGAGGTCAAAGAATTAGTCTGAAACTCGGATTGATTATTCTCATCCCAGTCTTATTTAATGTGAAATATCTTATCTTTAAATTATTTCTAAAGAGACTACAATGCCCTCCATGGAATTATTCAGTTTTTCAGAAACACAAAGATGTGTAAATCTTACATGTCTTATAAGAGCAGTACCCTGTATGCTGTATTTGTGATCATGATTTGAACCTGCTAACAATCTAGAGGCAACAATTTCATGTGGTTCAGAGAAAAGAGCACCTTTTTTCTTCCACTGACGTTAAACTAGGGGGGGGGGGG
>NW_015505426.1:94082-101640 GCF_001515645.1 Sinocyclocheilus grahami | reverse complement strand
CAGAGAAAAAAGCCCCTTTTTTTTTCCACTGAGGTGTAAGTGGGGGGGGGGGGTGTCTATTTTCACATCAAGTGACATTACACATTTTGATTTGAAAAGAAAGGTGGAATGAGCAAGCAGTGAAAAGGTGCAATACTTAATGCACCATGTAGAGACACTGGGAGAAGAAAAGAAAAGAGAAAAGGATCCATTACAGAAGAAAACAGAGATTCAGCCAGCTGTATGATCACTTTTCCTCCCTCATCTTCTCCTCCTTAATCTTCCTGCTAATTAATAGGGTTTCTTTTTAGAGCTGACCATTGATATGACCGTGATTCATCTTGATTCCTTTATTTCACGTTAGCTGCAGCTTCAAAGGATAAACGTACTTATTGTAGTTCAGCTGTTAGTGACACAAACCTACCAATAGAAGGAGACGGTAACAGCTTGTCCGAGGGTTGAAGTGGTTCTTTAGTGTGTGTGGTGCATGTTATAACATTTTCTCTCAATACTCTTTTGTGGTGTTGGGCAGATTCCATGTCCATACATAAGAAAGCTAGACAGTGACATGTTGACATTAAAAGTATAGTTCACCAAAAAAAGGAAAAGTCTGTTTATATTTACTCACCTTAATGTCATTCAAAACCAGAATGATTTTGTGTGTGTGTGTGTGTGTGTGACATAAAAGATGTTTTCAGAATGTTGATGCTGCCCTTTCCTAGACAGTGATCAGGGACTTTAAAAGTGTCCCATAATACCAATACTGTGTATAATTCTGACTAGAACCAGAAATTCTGAGCATATCACACCAGTCCTCAGGTCCTTACACTGGCTTCCAGTTACATTTAGGATTGATTTTAAAGTAATTTTACTCGTTTATAAATCACTCAATGGCCTAGGACCTAAATACATTGCAGATATGTTCACTGAATATAAACCTAACAGACCACTCAGATCATTAGGATCAAGTCAGTAAGAAATACCAAGGGTTCACACAAAACAAGGGGAATAAACTGTTATACATTTTTCTCAGGATTGTTTGATGAATAGAAAGTTCATAACAGCATTTGAAATATAATTTTTTTTGTAACATTATAAATGTCTTTACTGTAACTTCATCAACGTAATCCATCCTTCCTGAATAAAAGTATTTCTTTAAAAAAATCTTACTGACCACAAACTTTGAATGGTATTGTGTATATGTAGAAATTAGCATTACATGAACATTATTATTGTTTATTTTTTGTTCACGCTAACTATTGCATTTCTGTATCTTATTGTAAAGTGTTACTGATGAAAGCATTTTCATTTTTGTGTGAACTATTGCTCCTATTACAAAATGAGCTTATTCAAGGTAATCAATTCATGTTATATTAAATCATGTGAAAGTAAATCTATGTGCATAGCTAAGAGAGCTAAGTGCTAAACACATCTGCACATTAAGCCAAAATATCATTATAAAAATGGATTTCCAAAACAAAAAAGTAAATTTTCTAAGAGGGTGTTTTAAATTCCTTCCACACAGTAAAGGAAGTCAAAGCCGAGCCACAGATGAGATCAATGAGGCTGTGACAAGAGGCCATGTAACCTCAGTGATTCTCAGATAAGCTGGATGGCTCAATATCACTCTGCAGTGAATGCTAGGACCATCAGGCTGTTCCACACCAGTGCCTTGATCCAACTTCCGGTCCTCCAGTTTGATCAACACTAGTGCTACTTGTCGACCCTAAGCCTGATCACAACCCATGTAGGGTTAATCTCACTTCTGATCCCTAGAACTCTACCAAACCCTGGAGCTCATCATCTCCAGTAACCAGGGGACCCGATTCTCTCTCTCTCTCTGCCTTAATGGAGACCAAACTCCTACAACGAACCATCACAGAGGCTTATAATTGTAATTTAAACTCATGTAATTACTGTATAGGTAAGATAGCTGGACAATGGTAAATGTTAACAATCTAGGACATCACCTCATTCTCTTTTTCTAATGTTTTACTGAGTGTTGTACATGTTTGAATTTGTAAGCTGTATGTCGGCAATGTGACTGGGATGACCAATGTGATCTGTTTTTGTTTTTTTTATTGCAAAGATAAGCTGGAGCACATTTGGTAAAAATTTTAACATGAAATGTCTATGTGAAAGTAAACACAAAATACCTGCAGGACCTGTTGTATTTGCATTGTCACTATTATTCTTATATGTGTCGCGAATATCTCAGGTTTTTTTTCCCGATGATCATTTTTGGAGTTGTTTCTTTAAGGCGCTGTACTCAAAACTGCATCTAAAATAATGGTGAAATTCATGATTTAGTCTCTATTTTGTTTTGTAAAAAAAAAAAAAAGAGTCAAGTGTCATTGAAAAGCACTCAACCACCTTGCCATATAATGAGTTTGTGAGTGTGTTTGCATTAACCATAACCTGTGTATTCATATTTGTCTTTAAATCAACCTCAGATATCCTGTGACCTCTTGAGTATGAACATCAAATCACTGTCATCTCAGTACGAAGCTCTCTGGTAAATTGGGTTGTGGCCTTTTTTGACTTCTAATTTCATATTTTATTAATTACCTTCTTTTATTAATCGAAACACCCAGTTGTTATTCTCAGAGCACTGCTTTAGTACTACAACCCACCTAGATATCCAACTGGGTGTACATACTTAAAATGCTAATTTTGGACATTCAGTCTACATCTAAATTCAATCTAAAACAATCTGAAATGTTTCTGTAAAAATATTGTAAAAAATTTCTTCTTACACATTTTTTTTTTCTTTAAGTTTGTTTTAGTTCATGGAAAACTGTACCACAGTGCAAATCACATGAGCTTCAATTTGACACTGGGGAAGATTTTAAGAGCTACGGTGAGCTATTGTTTTTCAGTATTGATCAGAATTAACCCTTTTTAAGGTGGCCGAGAAGTGCAAAACAAATCACAATTCTGAAAACAAAAGAACAAATGACAAACGCAAACGCAAGTCTAAAAAAACAAATTAAGAAGTCAGAAAACACAACGACAAATCAGACAAACCGGAAAAGGTAGGTATAGTTTGAGACAGTGCCATTGGTTTGGGATTACTCACCGCTGACTGGACGAGACATCTGTCAATCAACGTATACAGGGAAGAACCAGCCGAAGAACAGCAGAGTCGTGGTAGAAAGTTCAGAGATGGTATTAAAGTAGCTCAGTTTAAATGTATTGTATGAATTGCCCTTACTATGGAATAAAACACACGGGGTGTATATTTAGATTTAGTAAAAAGTGGCTGTAGAACATCAACTCCAGTGGTGCAGATGGATAAGTGCTTGCCCTTGGCTTTTTGATGCGATCGACCCATGTTCGATCCCGCCTTTTGCCGAACTTTTTTTTCCTCCCTTTTCAAATCTCGTATGAGCAATGGATTCTATTTACACTAAGTGAAAATAGCAGCATTTTTAGCAATATGCTATTTACACTAAGTGCAAATACCTAGTTACACAATTATATAATACACAATACACAAGTGGCAATTATCTGCACTTCAGTATTGTAGTACATTATAAAACAGTATGCAATAATAACGTATTGAGTGTAAATTATAATTTAAATTATTACATGGATGCCACCTTATTGCTACAATAAACCCTAACGCTACCCGATACTTTATTTTCAACTTTTTGATTATTTTTCTTAATTTTTATTTGGAAATAAATGCCTTTACGATGTTATACAAGATTTGAAAAGGGAGGGGAAAAAAGTTCGGCAAAAGGCGGGATCGAAATCGGGTCGATCGCGTCAAAAAGCCAAGGGCAAGTGCTTATACATCTGCGCCACTGGAGCTGATGTTCGACAGCCACGTTTAACTAAATGTAAAAATACACTCCGTATGTTTTATTCCACAGTGAGGACAATTCATTCAATACATTTAAACTGAGCTACTTTAATACCATCTCCGAACTTTCTACCACGACTCTGCTGTTCTTCGGCTGGTTCTTCCCTGTATACGTTGATTGACAGATGTCTCGTCCAGTCAGCGGTGAGTAATCCCAAACCAATGGCGCTGTCTCAAACTATACCTACCTTTTCCGGTTTGTCTGACTTGTTCATTTGTTTTTGGATTTTGTCATTGTGTTTTCTGACTTATTATAATGTTTTCTGAATTGTTGTTGTGCTTTCTGAATTGTTATTTTGTTTTTTAGACTTGCATTTGCGTTTGTAATTTATTTTGTTTTCAGAATTGTGATTTGTTCTGCACTTCTTGGCCACCGTACCTTTTGGCTAACATAAATTGCAAAAGCATGAAAGATCTTTAGGTACCTTATTAAGATATTCCACAGAACCATTCTTTTTTTAAACCAATGGAGAATAAACTAGCATGAAATATACAATTGCACCATCATCCCATACTTTTGTCTTCCCCATTCCACTCTATTTGCTCTAATGTCACTCTAATAGCTATTCAGCTTTCACACTCTCAAACGGGGTTCTGCTCCTTGTTGTTGTCTATGGCAATGTTTGTGTATAAAAGCATGCGTCACGTTTCTAATAGATGTAAAAAGTGCAGTCAAGAAAATGAAAGTGTCTTACAGTGTCATGTATTTTTTTCTATTTGAAAAATCAAATGCATATTTACATTTGAATGAAGTACAAAAAGACAAGAGACAGATATGAAATATTGTAGGCTCTTTAAGTGTATTTGGGGTTTGTCGTGACCGCAAGGGCATTAGCCAGCCTCTTATCAGAATGTCCTCTTGTTTATTTTAACCATAAAGTGTCAATGGGGGGAAAAGAAAATATTCTGTAGCGAAAAGAAAAAAAAGCCAATGAATTCTAATGTGCCAAATTTGTTCTGACACAAGCAGTGTTCAAATAAATATGAATAAAGTTTGCATTCCTGAAGAGACTGAGATGTTTGTGTTCTTTTGTAGATTATATTTGAACAATTTTATTGTAATTGAATTGTGGAGCAGTAGTTTGCATAATCCATTACAGTACTAATAAGAGGAATACGTACGTACATTTGTTGATTTATTTATTAATATAGATTGCATTTGTAATATGTACTCTGAGCAAAGAGGAAAACTCTGATTAGTTATACACACTAATACACTTAAATATTACAGGCAGCAGGTAGCAGGTCGCTGTAGATAGTAGTTCTCATGGTAACCAGTCTGACTCCTCCTGTGCCAGCGCACTCCTCAAGCTTTCCTTATTCCTGAGAGTGTTCAACAGGAGCTCCAGAGATTTGACCACTGGCTGCAGACTACCTCCAATCTGTCTCTTCCCAAACCGCCCGATAGGTCTCACACCACGCCCCACATACCAGAATGGGTCAATCTCTGGACCTATTTATGAGAGGTCAAGACAAATGTTACTATTATTAATGAGTGCATATTTGGTATATGTGCACATATTACAAATAATTTTGGTCTGTTTGTTGTCAATCATGAATCTAATTTAAGTTTTACTATTACTTTAATAAGGTAAACAACTAGAAAGGTTATTTAAATACATTATGTCTTATAATCCGTTTTATAATAAGTTCTCGTAATGCACAGTTATAAAATGCATTAAAACAGATGCATTAAAACAAATGAACAACATCATATTTCACACTATTAGTGTTAGAATGTATTACAGTCTATTAAAGTACATTTTTATGAACTTTATGACCAAATAAAACTGGCTATATCAGGTTAAACCAATGAAAGTAATTTTTAAGAATCAAATTAAAATAGGTCACAAGTGCAGGTTGTGATTTTTCTAAAAAGAAAAAGGTAAAAGTGCTACAATAAAAGCTGTTCATTGGCCACTGTAGGTTATCTACCATATACTGTATATGTTTACATCATTTTCTCAATTCATTTATTCAATACTTTTAAAGTAAAACATTTTATAAAAATAAAAAAAAGTCTCCCGTTTCTTAGTTATTATATTGCCTTTTGTCTTGCCATCTGCAATATTAATATATATATATATATATATATATATATATATATATATATATATATATATATAATAAACTTCAATATATTTGAATAAACTTTAATATATATATATATATATAATAAACGTCAAAGCACAATGAAATTCAAGCAGGTTGGTTTATAAACATTATATCTCTTGATGAAATAATATCATGAATTATAACATATACAGGCGCAAAAAAATCTGTTAGTGTCAGATAATTTCTGTTAATTTAACAAGATTTTCTTTTTACATTGTATAACAGTTACATGTTAAAGTATATTTTGACAGTAATTACAATTGTTTATGAAAAGATAACTGACTACAAAGTACATTTTAATGCACTACGAATACCTTTATAAGAATATCTGTATAATGTAGGCTATTATGAATATTTTTTTTAATGCACGAACGTCTGACAGCTGCTCCACTGACATTGCGCACAGCATCTGCCATTCTCTTGAAGCCATTATGAATCAAGTTCATTACAATGACAAAAACTGATCGAAAAAAAACTTACTTCTGTTATCGACGTTGTGGACGATATGAAGGTCGTGTTCGACTGTGGTACCGTGTGCAGAGGTCTCAGTGGCGGACAGAATTAGCAGCAGCAGGAAAGCGACCGTTCCCAAGCGCGAGCCAATCAGACACTTTGTCACGGGCTGAGTGAAGGCAGCGGGCAGCATGCTGAGTCTGATACAGGGCACTGTATATAACATGATACAGGGTGCTCAATATTATAACTAGTGCAAAACATGTACAGTTTCTACATGATCTGACCCTTAAAATTACTTTTTGCATATATAAAATGTATAAAAAGAAAATATAGGCTGTATGTTCTAGTCCAAACTGTGCTAGATGAAAAATCTAAATATATAATTCAAGTAAAAAAAATATTTTGAAATTCAACTATTGCACCTATGAAAGTCATTTTAGGGGTCAGATCAGGTAGAAACTGCCCACATTGTGCACTAGTAACTGTAATCAAAACTTGCCTCACAAAATTATTAAAACAATAAATTCTTTTCACCTTTATAAATATTGGACCTTAAAGTGTGACCAATATCTTTACTTGAATGAACAATTTCTGCTGAGAAATTCACTTTAGAAATCACCAAGAACATTTAATTTAATACATACCTGGTTAAATCGATAAGAATTTTTGGACTTACATGTGTCTTTGGACGTTTGCTCTTCAGTAATGGGTGTTTCTGGGGTCAGAGTCCTTTCGTCAGTCCAAGTAATTCAGGAATGTTGTGCTTATATATCGTAAGGTGTCTGTCACAAAATGGATCAGATCACGTCAATCTCGCAGGACATCCCTCCTTACACACTCACACCTCCGACTTCCTCCTCTCCCCTCCTCCTCTCATCGTTATCAGCATCTCAACTCCTTTGATCCCTTGACTTGGACCCATCACAGTGAAGGAGTGATGAGAGAGAGCTTGTCCATTTGTGAATCAGCCCTGATGCACTTTATCAGTGGATCTCTGACACACACACACACACACACACACACACAACATTAACTTCTGTAAGAAACATCACATCAAGTTCCACATGTTCACTGAGAATTTGAATTTGACAGCTACAGCAGAGGCCACTATTCATTTAAAAACTTTTATTCATATATATA
>NW_015505426.1:87694-94072 GCF_001515645.1 Sinocyclocheilus grahami | reverse complement strand
ATATATATATATATATATATATATATATATATATATATATATATACAGTATATATAGTTGTCAGTTATAAGTGTGCGTGGTTCTGTCCTATGTTCCAGGAGCACCTATCACAGAGCATCAGGTGCAGATCTGATACTGAACAGCCCCACTACAGTACATGCAGAAAATAAGGCTTAAATCCATCAGCATATACCATAATGATATTACAAATATGAGATGTCCCCATTCCAGAAAAAAATCCTCTTTTCTAGAGTATTCATCCAATGAGATGCAAGAGATGAGAGGGTGTGATGTACAGGCTTTGCTGTTGCTGCTTTTTCAATAATCTGTCATTATGGGCTCAAGTATTAAAGATGCTGGAACCCATTGTGTTTTTTGTTTTTTTTTCAGCATTGTGGCACTGGTTTTTACCAGCATGCTTTGCAGCTATGGTCAAATCAGAGCACATTTCATCTGATTATGCTAAAAAGCATGTGAAATGGGTTTAGGGGGGTATTTATAGTTGATTGTAGTTACAGATTTTGCTGCAACATTGCAAGCTGCATGTTACCATTGTTGATAGTTACAGTTGCCAGCCACTTTCATTATTATAAATAAAGTGTGTATATAATTTTCTATTTTAAATGTTACATTACATTTTGTGTATTTTGAGGACATAACAAATTTTGTCAAACTTTTGAGCTACAAAAAGCAGCCCGAAAGTAAATACGTTACCATTGATCATCCAATTTGGTCAGTTTCTTCTGTTTTCCCATCCACACGGACTAATAACGGACATGAAACATGGGGGCCGGTGCGGTAGTACGTGCTAGAGGTGCTGTGTGTTCTCGAACGAAATCTGAGATTTAGTACTGATCTTCAACATTTACTGAGGATTTGTTCTCGATATGGTTCAGATTTTGATATGAAATATAATGCCAAAAAGAGTAATATTATGATTGTTAGGAGTAGGGGGGACAGGAAACTGACATTTCCTGACTCTTCTCTGTCTGGGAGTGTCCTTAAGGTATGTAATGAGGTTAAATACTTAGGGCATTATATAACTGATGACCTGTCTGATGATAGGGATATTTACAGACAGTGTTGTACGCTGTATGCCCAGGCCAATATGTTGATTCGCAAATTTGGCATGTGCTCAGGATCTGTGAAGACTACACTTTTTAAAGCATACTGTACCCATATGTATACTGGCCATTTGTGGCGGCATTACAGAAAGAGCAGCATGCAGAGACTTAATGCAGCTTATAATGATGGTATGCGATTGCTGCTTAAGGTGCCAAGATGGAGCAGCGCAAGCCAAATGTTTGTCAGTGCCTGTGTGCCAACCTGCGCTGCTGTGTTGCGTAATCTCATGTACAGGTGTATGTGTAGGTTATCAGAATCTGTAAACAGTATAATTTTAACACTGACGAACTTGGCACTAAGTTAAGTTAGGCTTTTTTCAAATATGTGGAATCATTGGCGTTTTAGTACACATGTAAATATGTGATATTGTGGTTTTTGTCCTTGTGTGTGTTTTTGTGTGTTGTTATTGTTGTGTCTTTGTTTGGACCGAGTGTGTCCTTAATAAAGTTTGATGATGATGATAACTAGATAACTTTATCAAAACTGGAAACATCATCTATCGTATATGAACAAACAATGAACAATACTTTGTTAATATAATTCATCAATTAATCTTAGTTAATGTTCATTTCAACATTCACTGATAGATCTAAAATCATCGGATACATTTTAAAATCAAAAGTTGTATCTGTTACATTAATTAATGCACTCTGAATGGGCAAACAGTATAAGAGAAAAAACTGTTGAAAAACAGAAAAGTTACTGCTGATTTTCTGCTACACTGTAAAAAAAAAAAAAAAAAAAGTGTAATTTTAACTGTAAAATATTGTAAAAACTTTTTAACAGTAAGTTCCCGTACTATATAAAGGGATAAACTGTAAAAGAACTAACCAGACATTTCATGTAATATTACAGTAATATGCTGTTCATTGTACAGTTTTTAGAAGTAAAAAAATAACAAATCATTAATATAATATTCTACATAATAATATATTAGTATAATTTACAGTCAAAAACCGAAAACTGATATTCCCAGAATTCCCTGCGTGACACTCCACATTTTAAAGTATTTTGTTTAAATAATCATGTTTCTTAATAGTTTTTTTATTGGTTATGCACATTAGGGTTTTATTTTACATCTTCTGTTGTTTAATGAATGTTTATTGGATTATTTAAGCGTCGTGTGTTACCATGATGGTGTTTTGTGTTTGCGTGAATGACTCTGTGCACCATACTAGTATATACCTCAGCTTGTGGAAAAACTTGTGCTGAATTTGATTCTTCATGTGGCTTTCTCTTTTTCCACCTGAATTATTATGGTGGTTGACAGTATATGTTAAAGGTACAAAAAAATTTGCAGTGTGCATTTGTTGAATTTACTGGTTTACATTCAAATTGTAAATTTTACAGTTTGGTTCTGTAAATGTGTTTTTTTTTTTTGTTATTGTTATTTTTACAAAATTATTCTGCCAACCACAGCTGCCAAAATTATTTTTGTAAAAACTACTGATTAAATTTTTTACAGTGTAGGACATTATCTGTTAATTTACATACATTTCCTTTAACCCTAAAATCCAACACAGTACAACATGCAATTCAAGATATGAGTGAAAAACCTGTAAACATCGATACAGATATTCTTTCATATTAACTCCGTACACTGGGCCATGTTTTTATGAAATTTTCTCAGGGTGTGATGAAATGTACTGTATCATTATTAACTAACATTAAGGTTAATTAATGTTATGAAAATACATTGCTCATTGCCATTAACTAATGTTAACAAATGAGTCCTTATTGTAAAGTGTTTTGTCATTTCATGCTTGTATGAATATATCTAGTTTTTAATGTAACAACTGTAAGTGAAATTTTTAAATATCCAGAACAGTCAAGGATTTATCTTAACACAATTCTCATTTTTAGTCATGAAACATGTCAACCAAACCCTGTGTATTACATCATCTAAATCTAATCTTAACTAAGCTAAATTAATCGAGTGAACAAACTTTTTTTTTTCTTTTTATGTAACTGTGGATTTCATTGAGACTACGTGTTTGACAGATTTATTAAGAGGTTTCACACTAAAGAGACAGCAACTTCAATCATTCCCCATTCACCCTGTGCTGTTTTGGGGATGTTTGGGGTTGAAATCTTAGCCTATACACAGAGAGTGGGTTGATAGAAGCATTGATCAACTGTAGTTTTCTCTGTGCTTAAGTCCAGACTAGCAGCCATCCTCACAAACTGTTCAATGAGCAATTACTCGCGTCTAACCAGTGTGGGTATGTATGTGTGCGCAGGCATGACTTTCAGAGACAATTATTGCGACGGACAGCATCATTAAGCAGTTCAGCTGTGCATTTTAAACACAAACCAGTCTCTCTCTCTTTTTTTTTTATAACTTTATAACTTATACAAAATCTTTGACAAGTAAGGCAGCTATATTTATTCTGACTCATGTGCCAGAAAATCATATGAAACCTTTTAGATTTACAAAATTTAAGTTTTGAATTTGCTCAGTTCATTATTCCCATATAAAAGCGAAATGACAAGCCATAGTTGACAACTTAACTATTATTTAGAAACATTAATTTTATATTCAACTCATTATTATATATGTCACTCAAACATTAATGTAACACCAATGGCATATTTAAATATGAAAAAGAAACATAATGAAAAATATTTATGATAAAATATAATTACAATTTTAAATAATAATAATTAAAAATATTTTTTTAATTGCTGAACTTTTTATGTTAGTTTTACACCGGTACTTTATACTTTTGTATACAGGTTTATGGCTTTTGGACACTTATTACATTTATATTTAGTCATTTAGCAGACACTTTTATCCAAAGCGACTTACAAATGAGGACAATGGAAGCAATCAAAATCAACAAAAGAGCAATGATATACAAGTGCTATAACAAGTCTCAGTTAGCTTAACACAGTACACGTAGCAAGGTTTTTTTTTAATAATATAATACCTAAAAAGAAAACAACAGAAAAAGAATAGAGCAAGCTAGTGTTAGAGATCTTTTTTGCTTTTGTTAATTGTATAATAAATGAAAAGAAAACAGACAGAATACAAAAGATTAGAAAGCTAGAGTTTTTTATTTTTTTTACTTATATCATAATTACTTATATAATTACTTGTTTTGACTTGCAGAATTGTTAGATCTTTCACTAATGTTTAACCATGGAAAACTAAATAATTTTAATAATAACTTGATATGTCATAGTTGTACCAGATGGCGGGTCTTAAGGGTTTATTATTATTATTTAGTTTTTTTTTTTAAATATACAAAACGATAGAGTAAAACTATTTCACATTACTTAAAATAAGGTTATAAAAATAGATGCCACTTTTTTCATGACTGAAAAGTCAAGGGACAGGTTTGCCACCTCAAAAAGTCATACTGATGATTCCGGTTGTCACGAGTCAGACATTTCCCATTAAATGTTGTATTAAAGACAACTCTTTATTTCTGTCTTGCCACCACAAGCCAGAAACCTTCATCAGCTCATTTAGGGGCCATTACTGCCCTTGCTTTTGATATTGCACAAAAATAAGGTAATCAGTATTAAGACATCTGTGACTTCATTGTCTTCTTTTATTAATAATAATTCTCAGACTCACTAAAGGTTATAGGTTAGCCTTGAATTTTATATATTTTAATTTGTTTCTTTGTCACTATATTTTGTATTTGTCACTATGCAACAGCCAATCAAGAGCAAGAAAAGGTCAGAAAGAAGGTAATATTTGTAAACTTTCTTGTGAGTCAAGTTAAGTAGATGACCTGAATAGAAAATATAAAATCAAAAGTCAATAGGCTATTACTGACAGTTTTATCACAAGTATGTGGGCCTCTGTAGAAAAACATTACTGTGTTGCTTTATAAATATTCATTTTGCAGACAATTTTTTAGTGACTAACAAAAGAGAATAACAAGTTTTTTACTAAAACAATTTGTTCAAAAGTTTAAAATAATGTATCTAATAAAATAATCTATAACTTGGAAAGATACATTTGTGATGTTATCAAATGATCTAAAAAGTGGAAAAAATGGAAAATGTCAAATTATCTGATCTAAGTTTCTGTTGCTCAGTCAAAGGATTTGATTAAAAACCAATCAAATGTTCCCTTGTCCGGAACAGGACAGACAGAGTTCATAGACGGCCTCCTTGGCCGGAACAGGACAGACAGAGTTCATAGACGGCCTCCTTGGCCGGAACAGGACAGACAGAGTTCATAGGCGGCCTCCTTGGCCGGAACAGGACAAGCAGAGAGTTCATAGACGGCCTCCTTGGCCGGAACAGAACAGGCAGAGAGTTCATAGGCGGCCTCCCTGGCCGGAACAGGACAGGCTGAAAGTGCGTTGCTGGGCGCCACCACCATGCAAGGAGCTGAAGCGAGCACCGCTGTTTCGGGAGGTTCTGCAGCATGCGCCACCACCTCTGGAGATGTTGTAGCCGGTGCCGCTGCCTGTAGCAAATCGGCGGTGGAGTACGCGGCCCAGATACACCATAAAGCAACCCCCCATATGGGAAGTGCTGCAGACAGGGGAATGAGTTCATGAACAGAAGGGTTAGAGTGAGTGGGTTTGGGGATACCAGCTGTGCGTGCAGACACCAGTGGTGCATCCCTCACACTGGATACCAGACTGGGATACCAAAGGGCTGACCTTGAGAATCTGGGTGTAACAGACAGGACATGACATGACTCTGGATGATCAGCTGTGATGCAACGTGATTCGGGATGATCAGCTGTGATGTGACGTGACTCTGGATGAATAACTGAGGCATGACATGACTCTGGACGAACAGCTGAGATGTGACGAGGCTCTGGCAGGTCAGATGAGACTTGACTGGACTCATGAAGATCAGTTATGACTTGACTCATGACGATCAACTGTGACCTGATTTGTCTCATGAAGATCAGCTGTGACTAGACTTGACTCATGACTATCAACTGTGACCTGACTTGCCTCATGACGATCTGTTGTGACTTGATTTGCCTCATGACGATCAGCGGTGACTTGACTTGACTCAGGGCGATCAACCGTGACTTGACTTGACTCATGACGATCAGTTGTGACTTGACTTTACTCATGAAGATCAACTGTGACTTGGCTTGAATGACTCTGGACGAACAGCTGAGATGTGACGAGGCTCTGGCAGGTCAGATGAGACTTGACTGGACTCATGAAGATCAGTTATGACTTGACTCATGACGATCAACTGTGACCTGATTTGTCTCATGAAGATCAGCTGTGACTAGACTTGACTCATGACTATCAACTGTGACCT
>NW_015505426.1:75834-87636 GCF_001515645.1 Sinocyclocheilus grahami | reverse complement strand
GACTCATGAAGATCAACTGTGACTTGGCTTGACTCATGAAAATCAGCTGTGACTAGACTTGACTCATGATGATCAGACTTGACTCATGACGATCAGCTGTGACAAGACTTGACTCATGACGATCAGCTGTGACTAGACTTGACTCATGACGATCAGCTGTGACTAGACTTGACTCATGACGATCAGCTGTGACTAGACTTGACTCATGACGATCAGCTGTGACTAGACTTGACTCATGACGATCAGCTGTGACTAGACTTGACTCATGACGATCAGCTGTGACTAGACTTGACTCATGACGATCAGCTGTGACTAGACTTGACTCATGACGATCAGCTGTGACTAGACTTGACTCATGACGATCAGCTGTGACTAGACTTGACTCATGACGATCAGCTGTGACTAGACTTGACTCATGACGATCAGCTGTGACTAGACTTGACTCATGACGATCAGCTGTGACTAGACTTGACTCATGACGATCAGCTGTGACTAGACTTGACTCATGACGATCAGCTGTGACTAGACTTGACTCATGACGATCAGCTGTGACTAGACTTGACTCATGACGATCAACTGTGACTTGGCTTGACTCATGAAGATCAACTGTGACTTGGCTTGACTCATGACGATCAGCTGTGACTAGACTTGACTCATGATGACCAGCTGTGACTAGACTTGACTCATGACGATCAGCTGTGACAAGACTTGACTCATGAAAATCAGCTGTGACCAGACTTGACTCATGAAAATCAGCTGTGACCAGACTTGCCTCATGAAAATCAGCTGTGACCAGACTTGACTCAGGGCGATCAGTTGTGACTTGACTAGACTCATGAAAATCAGCTGTCACTAGACTTGCCTCATGACGATCAACTGTGACTTGGCTTGACTCATGACGATCAGCTGTGACTTGACTTGACTCATGACGATCAGCTGTGACAAGACTTGACTCATGAAAATCAGCTGTGACCAGACTTGACTCAGGGCGATCAGTTGTGACTTGACTAGACTCATGAAAATCAGCTGTCACTAGACTTGCCTCATGACGATCAACTGTGACTTAACTTGCCTCAGGAAGATCAGCTGTGACTTAACTTGATTCATGAAGATCAACCATGACTTGACTAGACTCATGAAGATTAACTGTGACTTTACTCATGAAGATCAGCTGTGACTTGACTTGACTCATGACAATAAACTGTGACTTGACTCATGAAGATAAGCGATGACTTGACTTGATTCATGAAGAGCAGCTGTGACATAATGGGGTGTGGTTGCGTCCGCCATTTTGCGATCAAACTCCGTTGTCGCCACCATTTTGTGAGCATGCTCTAGTGTGGCCGCCATTACACAAGTGGACTCTGAGTCATGTTTCTCTGCAACCCCCACCGTGAACACGGAGTCGACACACAGCTGAGCAAAATCCAAAATGTGGTGCTGTATGGCTGACCTTAGCTGTGAGCACATTGTTGTTGTTCTTCAGACTGGCCTGAGATGCAGCAAAATCCTCTACTTTGCCAACACTCCACTTAGAGAAGAAGAACATGGGCAAACTAGGGTCTTTAGCCTCTTTGGGCAGAAACACCTGGAAATATGTCCGTTCTGTCTGCAGAGGAGGAATTTCTGATGTAATACTTGTCATAAATGAATGCAAAGGAAGGTACTTTGTAATACAAGTTTGGCTCTGATACCTGTGGCAGGTCTTTATCTCCTGACGCATGCATTTTAAGCTTCATCAGAGCAACTTTTGCAGCAGTTGCTGCGTTTTTTGCTCCTTTTCTGCGTTTACTTGGTGGTGCATTCTTCTTTGACTCTGTTGGAAGTATTGTGGAGATTATTCTTTAGCTTCCTAAGAATTATTTGGCAACACAAACTCTTCAATATTAGACTCTACTGCCCTCATGTGGATATGAAGAGTATGTACACCAAACAGCAGGAGACAGCAATGCAAATAACTTGAATCCAAGATAAAACAGTGTACTTTGCAGTGTACTGCTAAAATTCTGCTAAAAAAACTGACCCACTATCTTCTGCACCAGCTCCTGTGTTGCAGCAATGCGAGGCTTTGGTGTCTCCAGTTTCTCACACTTATGGTCATCTTGATGCCGATGTCTGAGACCAGAGGAAAACTGTCAGGTATAGATGAGCACAGCATTTTAGATAAGGACACAACACTTAGTACACCAGTTGCAATGGTTATATTCACAAAACATTATTTCAATGAGGTTTTATCTATTGTTTTCCCACTATAGTCTCTGTCCATTAGGTGAGACTTCAGCAGTGTCAGAGATGTAAGGTATGTTTGTAATAGTATTTATATGTGAGGCAGAGGTGTTTTTCAAAGTGTGGGCGGATGACAGGCAGCCGCTCTTTCTCTTTGCAATCCTCAAAGCTACATGGATATGATGTGCTTCTATGGGATGATATTAGGCTCAAAATTATTAATAGATGCACGCACAATTATCCATGTACTGCATACATTTTATACATGTATCTTACTAACCACAAACAAGTACCTTTCAAATTGAGTCTGGAATTCAGGAGTAAATGATTGTGCAGCTATTTTTACAAATACAGACATGTTTGTGAATAAAAATGTTCTGTTCTGCATTAATATATCATAAATTGCTCATGCAAAAAGGAATCCATGCATATGTGGATCAGGTGACACGCGTGCATTAATTGACGTCTAGTTCGAGTCGATCTTGTTCGGCTCATTTGGATTTTGATACTTCATTTTCGCAGTTTACAGCATTTCACGTCCCCCACACACACAACTACCAACGAACAAGGTCCAGTGCAATTCATTAACGTGTACACGTTTTGAAAAATTTGCGTTACTACACTGAAACAAATGCTTTTCAACCGGTGTCAGCAGAGTTAATAATTACATTAATGTGCAGCATTTTGTTCGAATAGAGACATATTTGTGAATACAAATGTTATAGTTTGTATTAAAGTATCATAATTTGTGCATGTTGCGATTAAAATGTGCATTTGTGGATCGGGTGACAGGGATCTGAGTCGATTCTATTTGATTCATTTGAATTTTGAGACTTTCTTTCCGCCTTTTTAGCCTTGCCCAAGCAGCTGAAACACAAAGTCAGCGACCACTAGATGGCACTAGCCCCACTCACATGTGTGCATGCCATTGTGTACAGTTTTATGAATGTTACATTGTGTTTTCTTTGTTTCTTTTTGGTTTGGCTATTCTCCTCTACCGTAGAAATATAATAAAGATGTTTTATTGAACTTGTTCTAACTTAACTTGTCTTAAGAGACAGAATAGCTTATATTAATTTTGCCAAACAGATCGTGACGTACCTTGTTTTTTTTCTGTAATTCAACGGCACGTTGTCAAGTTATTCCTTCCTTATATTATTATTATCATTTTGAGTCTAATTTCATTCCATATGCTTCCCCCAGACCCAGAGATTGTTTTCACCAGCACCTGAAAGAATTAAGAGAATCATCTGTAACAGCCATTTAAACCCCAGGAATCAGTCAAATAAACATACATGCATACATTTATATACATTTACATTTATATTATGTATGTATGTATGTGTATATAGTTACTCTTAAAACTGTTACTCTTTTATTTTTTGGATCAACTGGGGATCGTGTTAACTGGGGATGTGCGCGTGCGCGCAAGTGTGTTTACCTGAATTTCCAGCAGATGTTAGACGGCGACAGATTCGTCACTGCGATATTCCAAATATCATAGATTAAAACCGTGTTTCACCAGTTGTATACATTGGTATCATGCATAATAAAGCGTTTTAGGGAAGTTTGCCATGCTCCCATGTCACGCTCACAAACCACGCCCACGTTAACATGGGACAGTCGTTTCAGTGGATGATCAAACTCTTTAACGAACTGAAGTAAAAATGTAAGTATTTTCTTTTCAATATTACTCTATCACATTGTGTCTGTAGTGTGCTGTCATGTGTTCTAATTAACAGATATAGATTAAGTTAAAATTAGCAGTTGGCTACCTAAAGCAAACAAGAATTGGAAAGTCCTTTGTTTTTATTGACAAGACTGCTGACCTGTAGTTTACTGTTGTTCTTAATAAAATTATTTATTTTCGGAGTGATTACATGTACAGGTGCATCTCAATAAATTAGAATGTCGTGGAAAAGTTCATTTATTTCAGTAATTCAACTCAAATTGTGAAACTCGTGTATTAAATAAATTCAATGCACACAGACTGAAGTAGTTTAAGTCTTTGGTTCTTTTAATTGTGATGATTTTGGCTCACATTTAACAAAAACCCACCAATTCACTATCTCAACAAATTAGAATACTTCATAAGACCAATAAAAAAATATTTTTAGTGAATTGTTGGCCTTCTGGAAAGTATGTTAATTTACTGTACATCTACTCAATACTTGGTAGGGGCTCCTTTTGCTTTAATTACTGCCTCAATTCGGCGTGGCATGGAGGTGATCAGTTTGTGGCACTGCTGAGGTGGTATGGAAGCCCAGGTTTCTTTGACAGTGGCCTTCAGCTCATCTGCATTTTTTTGGTCTCTTGTTTCTCATTTTCCTCTTGACAGTACCCCATACGTTCTCTATGGGGCTCAGGTCTGGTGAGTTTGCTGGCCAATCAAGCTTTATTGAGATGCACCTGTAAGCTTCAAATCGCGTATCGGGTAAGCAGCGCAATAAAAACGAAGCTCTGTGCCGGAGCGTGTATTGTTTTCAGAGAACCACGTGGTCAGCAGAAAATGAAGCCTCACTATCTGTCCAATCACGTGCGTGTGTCGGAATGTTCGAAACCCCAGATCTTACTTTAGGAGTAAGTTTTCATTCAGACTTATTCAATTACAATTGTAAATACCCAGCCATACAAGTAATATGAAGAAAAAAAATATTTGGCATATGCAATTCATATGTGTACATTATTCTTCTATTACATCATATTGATATTCATATTGGCATTTAGTGCCACAGTTTAATGGGTAAATTATTTTATCAGAGAGAGAATTTTAACACGCACACACACACACACACACACACACACACACACACACACACACACACACTTTTCACAGGCTTTTGGCTGCTACATTTTTTATTGACCACCAGATGGCGCTATGTTTGACACTCCCGAAGCTTTGAATCTTTTCCTGAAACAGTCAGAGGAAAGCCTCAGTGCTTCATGAGGCTTCATTTGCCCATCATAGTGTCTCCCCAGTATACTGTAGAATTACCACTGCATGGTAACACCATGGTATTCAATAAATACCAAAGACTATGGAATACCCAAGACGTGTCAAAGGCAAACCCCGCCTTCTGAATGAAAGAGCCAATCGCTAATCTGTAAAGTCAGCGCGTCACTGCAGCTGCCGTTAGAAGTCCCGTTTGCTATAGAAACAAGTCAGCGTTCTGAGACGTGCGCTTAAGACTGCGCATGCGCACTGGCAGACCTAGCCTGAAAAATAAGCTTTTTATAACGCTATTTGAGCAAAAGTAACAACATTTATGACACAGTTGTTGTCAGATTTCTTTGGTGATTACAAATACGAAATGTAACTATAAGCTTAGTGAACAGTTTTGGAGAATTTGATGTTTACCCATTCAGAGATAGTATTTGCACTTGCATGCCCGAGCAGCGTTTCAAAGATGGCCGCCGAGTGGCATGACTTGTCTTAAAAGGACTTTGATAAATACTATGGTAGTGAATGATATTCTTGTACCGTAGTATATTCATATGCCATTCCAAAAATGCCATGGTACCATAATGATAGAAAAATATAATAGGATATGATACCACCATAGTACTTTTTCTGTCCAGTCATTTTCTTGTCTTTGTTATTACTTCTATTTGTACCATTTAATTTAATTAGATGTGTTAATACAGATTTGAGATTAACTATTTATATTATAAATGTAGTGTCTTCAAAGTCAACAGCACAACATCTTACCAAAACACTCCAGAACAGCTGCTACATGCGAATGGTAGAAAATCTGCATTTAAACATAAAAAGTGATTAAAATTCGAATGATATTCCCTTTTTTATATAGAAATCTAATGAGTATGAGAGCAGATGACTGCTGCTGACTCACATCCCACTGATGTTACACACTAAGCCTATGTTTACAATGCTATTTGAATAAATAAAGACCCTGGAAATAGATTGTAATTTGTAATTTCTACTAGAAATAACTCTATTTTCACTGGTTTGGATGGCAAATTTTAAAAGAGTGTACCTTTTTTGTTGTTGCAAGATTTAATGTCACAACTGTTCCATTCTGTATTTCAACGGGCGTGTCTTCAGAGACGTTAGGCGTATTCGACATAAGCGGCGCTGCGCTGACCGATCGGTGCATGACTTCAAAGTATCGCGAGAGCTATAGAGAGCAGACAGCTTCGTGAATCGCTCTCGCGATACTTCATGTGATACACCGATCGGTCTGTGTAGCGCCGCTTCAAGTAGAATACACCTTTTCACGTGGAGCAATTTACTTGCGCACAAGTGTTGAATTTCAGGAAGAGTAGGATTGGATTATGTCGGTGTTTTGAATTGAACTTGACTTCAAGGATTGCCACTTTCTCTCGCGATCCTGTATCTGCCAGATGTTTTAAATCAGTTGGATCTTTAACTGGAATTAAAAGCAATACCTTCAAAATGAGTAAAATTTCAAAGATGTTTAAAGTTAGCTCATCAAGCTCATCCAGCTCCAGGCCTAGTTCTGGATCCGTTTCTAGATCTAAGCATCGGTCCCGGTCTGGTCCATCACCCCAGGAGGCCATCAACAGACTGAGAGAAACAGAGGCCATGTTAACTAAAAAACAGGAATACCTGGAGAGCAGAATCGAGCAGGAGATCATGATTGCCAAGAAGAATGGCACCAAAAACAAGATAGGTATGTTAAATAGGTCTTTCTGTTTACAACAGATGGGAATTATGTCATTTTTATCCTTTGTACCCAGAAATGTAATGAAAGTGATGGAATGTTTTGTTTGTCCTGATAAGGTTAATTTCTTATTTTTATTTTATTATTATTATTAATATTATTATTTACATTTACATGTAGTCATTTAGCAGACGCTTTTATTCAAAGCTACTTACAAATTAGGACAATAAAAGCAGTCAAAACTAACAAAAGAGCAACAATATATAAGTGCAAATGACAAGTCTCGGTTAGCCTAACGAAATTATTTGCCTATAAGTTGATGAATCGCAATCATGCTCTTCACTGACACTGTTGTGTTCTTCGTAAACAAACTTTTGAAATAATGAAATACAAACGGGGATAAAGTTGTTGTGGTGGAAATGACACCAGAACCGTGCGACATTCGTGTTATTTGTGCAAAGATTTATAAAAAATAATTTTCACAAATATTTACCAAAATGTTTTATTTCACTCGTCATTTAGATATTACAGTTTTAAAGATTATAGTTTAACAATGGAAAAAAATAATAATGGTAAACATATATATTTTTAGCATTTTTTTTAATCAGCTGTAAATGATTAAAAGCAAGGTGTCTGTTATATAATATGCTATTGAACGTGTCATCGTTTACATCTGGAAAGTGTAACACCCCACTGAAACGTGGGTGAAACATGGCTTTTGTTTATGTAGAGTGACACCCTGTCACTCATAAAGACATGCTGTTCATCGGGACACTCCTCATTTTACAGTTGTCTTTTGTGCATTTACACAAACATGTAGTTTACACCCAGAGGCCAAGGTGCATTCATTTAAAAGGCAGATTTTTATTTTTTAATTTTTTTGGGACTACACATCTTGGATTTCTATCTGATTTTTCATTTACTTTTTCATTTGATCTTGCAGAATTTACAAAAGAAAATATAATTTTGTAAAATTTCAGAAAAAATATAATTGAATCATTTAATTTTAGTAGTTTAATGTGGTGATGATGATGATGATGACAATAAGAAGCAACATTATTAGATCCTAACATTTTTTTTTAGCTGCACTTCAGGCTCTTAAGAGGAAGAAACGTTTCGAACAGCAGCTGACGCAGATTGATGGGACACTGTCCACTATTGAATTCCAGCAAGAGGCCCTTGAGAATGCCACCACAAACACAGAGGTTCTGAAGAACATGGGTTACGCAGCTAAAGCCATCAAAGGGGTTCACCAGAACGTGTGCGTGTCATCACTGGTTTTCTTTGCACTGCCATTGAGTTATATAAAAATCCAATTATCATCACTTATTACACAGCTCTCAGGAATAATTGATTTTAGTGGTCAATACTACAAAATGATGTTGTAATTTTTGTTTTATAAAGACGATAAACCCTATAAATGATTATTGCATACTGTTGCATAACTTTGACCAGTGGATTAAAACGTCAACCTACTGCTTCTCATTGTGTGCAAATGTCATCAGCTCTCATCAATCATTCTGTCTCTCTCACTTTCAGAGATCTGGATAAGATTGACTCCCTCATGCAGGACATTACAGAACAACAGGAAGTAGCTCAAGAGATCAGTGATGCCATCTCAAAACCTTTTGGTGATCAGTTTGATGAGGTAGATGTTATAAAAAAAAAGAGTAATTAATTTTCCCCACATTTAAAGTTTATAAGGGTGTTTGCTCTTGTTCATCATTTATTTATTTAATATTGCAGCTTTTAAAAAAGTTTCTGGTTATTTATAGCGGCATGTTTACGTTGATTTATGAAGTGATCTGTGCTCGTTTGTTTTTTTAGGATGAATTGTTGGCAGAGCTGGCAGAGTTGGAACAGGAAGAACTAGAAGAAAGTATGACGAATATGGGCAGATTACCAAGTGTACCAACCACCAAACTGCCCAGTGCAAGACCAAGCCACCGTGCAAGTAAGTATAAAGACACCCACACATTCTTTTAAAATTCAGCAAAAGACCAACCAAGCCTTTTACACAGTCTCCACTTCATCTAAATGTCTGTTATTTCACTCTTTCAGCCTCAAAGAAGAGAGTGGAGGACGATCATGACATGAAGAGGTTGTCTGCATGGGCTTCATAAGCAGCTGTACAAAATCTTTCTTCTTTTTGCTTTTTGTTAACTTGCACTCTTAGCTCTACATCCAAGAATTTGTGTCAAATTATAAGAGCTTTTTTATATACAAAAGTAGAGAAATTAAGCTAAACATTTGTGTTCAAGCTAATTATTTTGTTGTGTCTTGATCTTTAAGATGAAGGATTACTCTGGTGGCAACTTGGTGTAAATAGTAACATTTTATTAGTGAAGGACAATAAACTGTTGATTTATAAGTAAATGTAGAATCAGGGTTTGGTTAAAAAATAAACTTTATTTATTAAGTGCATGATTTAAAAGTGTGCTTACAATGTTGTAAAGTCTTGATTTTGACACACAATATATGTTCCAGTCCAGAATGCCCTTGAAGGGCACTTCGGGAAGGGGATACCATTTGTAGAGACGTTCCAAATGAACTGAATCCCTTCACGAAGGGCCCTTCCAGAAGTCCGTTAGCGAAGGGAACATGTGATGGTCACTTCACGGATGTGGTTTCCGTTTGTGATCATGTGATCTTTGGTTAGGAGATCTTGCGATGCATTTTAAAGCAAAGTTGGGGTTGATTTCGACTTCACATACAAATGTAAGTAGAATAGGCTAATTAAGATTACTAAACTACAGTCATGGCCAAAAGTTTTGGCAGACATAAATTGTGTTTTGCATAGTTTGCTGCTTCAGTATTTGTAAATTATTTTTCCACATGTTTCTATGGTATACTGAAAAACAATGATAAGCATATCATAAGTTTTAAAGGCTTTTATTGGCAAACAAATATAATGAGTCAGTATTTACAGTGTTGACCCTTGTTCTTCATAACCTCTGCAATTCGCTCTGGCATGCTGGATATTAGCTTCTGGGCCAAATCCTGACTGATGGTGATCCATTCTTCTTGCCTTATTAGTTCTTGGAGTTGATCACAATTTGTGGGCTTCTGCTTGTCCACTCGCCTTTTGAGGACTGACCACAGGATCTCTATGGGATTGAGATCCGGGGAGTTGCCTTGCCACGGATCCAAAATTTCAATGTAATGATCTTCGAGCCACTTCTTTATCACTCTTGCTTTGTGACATGGTGCTCCATCATGCTGGAAAATGCACGGATCATCACCAAATTGCTCATGGATCGTTGGAAGTAGTCGCTCTTGCAGGATGTTTTGATACCATTCTTTATTTATGGCAGTGTTTTTGGGCAGAATTATGAGAGAGCCCACTCCCTTGGTTGAAAAGCAACCCCCCCACATGGATGGTCTCAGGATGCTTCACTGTTGGCACAACACAGGACTCATGGTAGCGTTCACCTTTTCTTCTCCAAACAATCGATTTTCCAGATGTCCCAAACAGTCGGAAGGGAGCTTCATCAGAGAAAATAACTTTGCACCAGTCTTCTGCTGTCCAATTCTTGTACTTCCCGCAGAACTTCAGTTTGTCCTTGACGTTTTTCTTGGAGAGAAGTGGCTTCTTTGCTGCCCTTCTTGACACCAGGCCGATGTCCAAAAGTCTTGGCCTCACTGTGAGTGCAGATGCTCTCACACCAATCTGCTGCCATCCTGAGCAAGCTCTGCACTGCTGGAGACACGATTCCGTAGCTGACTCCTCAGGAGGAGACGGTCCTGGCACTTGCTGCACACTCTGAGACGCCCTGAAGACGTCTTCACTGCAGTCGAACCTCTCTCCTTGAAGTTTTTGTAATCCGGTAGATGGTTCTTTTTAGGTGCAATATTCTTTGTAGCAATTTCCTTGCATGTGAGGCCATTTTGATGCAAAGCGATGATGGCTGCACATGTTCCTTTGGAGGTAATCATTGCTAACAAGAACACAATGATTGGGAAGCGCTTCTTCCCTCCACTGCTCAGGGTGTGTGTTCACAGTGTGTGTGTGTTCACTGCTGTGTGTGTGCACTTTGGATGGGATAAATGCAGAGCACTAATTCTGAGTATGGGTCACCATACTTGGCCACATGTCACTTCACTTCACTTTATAGCAATCAGTCTGCTCTTACAATCTAATTAGTATGATAGTGATTAACCTGACTAGTACTCATTCACTCTTTCATATGTGCTGCTGATATGATTAGTCAATTAATGTTAGCTGGTCATTTAGGTCAGGATCAAAAAACTGAATTTTTTTTCTTGATAAAGTTCATTTTTCGGTCAATGAAGCTTTTTAGCAATTATTTAAAATGCATCTGGTCACTCTCTACACAATAATCTAGAAACAATGTGAATGAACACCACTTTTGGCAATGACTGTATAGTAACCATGGCACTACCGTGTTCTTGGACAAGTTCAGAGCTCGTCTGAACTCTCATTTCCGCTAGATGGCCTCGTGAGCTGAGCTCTCTGAGTGCGACTCGTTTCGAATCGGTTCATTTGAATCATATGTTTTAAAGAACTTGTTCAATAACGTTTTTTGTTTTTAGTGAAGTGTCCCATTTCAGTTCAGCCATTGATAAAACTATAAAGTGTTTAAACAACACTAAAATGTTTGTCATCTTTCTCAACATGGGCATAAACATATTTCCTTATTTTGTTTGCAACAATTGTTCTTCATGCGATTGTTCTTCATTAGTTTACTCGAGAGCCGTTCATTGGTGCGTTTCAACTAGCAAGTGCCGTCGTAGAGTTCAGTGGAACTAATTTTTGCTAACGATTAATTTTTGAAAACGCACCTCAGACTAGTTCAAATGATTCAATGAAAAGATCCAATTCAAAAAACGAATCAGATTCGGACACCCCTCTCCCTCTCTCTCTCTCTCTCCCTCTCTCTCTCTCTCTCTCTCTCGCCCCCTCTCTCCCTCC
>NW_015505426.1:72561-75797 GCF_001515645.1 Sinocyclocheilus grahami | reverse complement strand
TAGAAAAAAAAAAAGAGTCGCACACACCCCTCTCCCTCTCTCTCTCTCTCTCCCTCTCTCTCTCTCTCTCTCTCTCTCGCTCTCTCTCTCTCTCTCTCTCCCGCCCGCCCTTCAAGAAGCAAGCAGGAAATCACTCTTTTCTCCCGGATTATTGACACGTCTGAAGTTACAAAAAGGCATCGTCATGAGCTCAAACAGACCATCAGATTCAACCGGTAAGCTGCTTTAAAGTATACTGTTCAATAATGATTTATAACGCGGCAGTTGTACTTAAATTTGGCATCGTGCGCACTACTGTGGCCGGCGAGTGTGTGTCGGGTGAAAGCGACACGTCTCGCCGCTTTCCGCTGCTCTCAGGTATGACGTTCACAGGTGGACTTATGGCACAACACACTCTCACGTGATAAAACACACATCCATAAAGCTTTTAGTATTAATCGATATATTAAAGAGTCGTTTACAGTGACTTGGTGTTCATATGAACACCATTTATTCCATCGTCGCTCCTTCTAGTGGGCTTTAGGGTGAAAGCCTATTTCAAGGCTCTCAGTGAGGAGTTTTTCTAGGAATACGTGTACTACTTTAGTATTAGTGTTGCTTGGCAGGTTAGCTGAATGTTAAAAAAGATCTAGTTCTTCCTTGCTTAAGCCTTAAAAGGAAAAACTAGATGTCAGATCACATTTCAGATTTAGGCACTGTGCTTTCGGAGTTTACATCATTGAGAAAGTCATTTCTGAGTAAAGCTTGCGTAACATGACTCAATAATGGAATAAAGGCTTATTGTCAATTATTAGTATATTCAAAAGTTAAAAAATATATATATACAGTATATATATTATTATAATGATAAAAATGTTAAGTAGAATACAATGTAAACAATCGCTACTGTTCAAAAGTTTGGTGTCTGTACGTTTTTTGTTGTTGTTTTTTTTGGATAAAACTTTTACTCAGCAGGGATGATTGATCAAATTGATCAAAATGATAGTAAATACATTTATAAAGTTACACAAGATTCCTATTTTCAGTAAATGCTGTTCTTGTGAACTTTCTATTAATTAAAGAAAAAGTTACCATGGTTAAGCAATGATTCTTGAGCACTAACTCATACTAGAATGGTTTCTAGAGGATCATGTGACACTGAAGACTGGAGTAATGGCTGCAAAAATCAGCCTTGCTATCAGAGGAATAAATTGCGTTTGAAAATAAATTAAAATAGAAATCATTTGTTTTAAATTAATATTTCACAATATTATTGTTTTACTGTATTTTTGAGAGAACATTTTTTTATAATTTGCCAGACTGTCAGTTTACTCTCTTCCAGCCCCTCCCAAATAATAATGTTTTGGTACTTTACAGCTGATGACCAACTCGACCCTGAGGAACAGAAACGTTTGGCAGCAGCTGCCCGTGAAGCTAACCGCCTCCCAGAACTCCGGCTGATCTTGCTGGGTTGGCGATGGCCAGGTAAAAGCATGACCGGCAACACCATTTTGGGCCGTGAAGAGTTTCGTCTGGAACGTGCCTCCGAATTCTGTGGGAAGCGTGAAACCAAGGTGGATCAGCGCAAAGTAACAGTAGTAGACACTCCTGGCTGGTTCTCATCCCAGACCACACCGGCGGACTACCAGCAGGAAATGGTCCGAAGCGTAACTTTGTGCCCACCTGGACCCCATGCATTCCTGCTGGTCATACCTGTTGGCATGTTCACCGAAACAGACCGGGCTCGTATAGAGGAGAATGTAGCACTTTTTGGGGAGGATGTGTGGAAGCACACCATGCTGGTTTTCAGCTGGGCGGAGGTTTTGAAGGACAGGTCCATAGAAAGACATATACGAAGGGAAGGTCGTGACCTTCAGTGGGTGGTGGACAAGTGTAAGAAGAGGTACCACGTCATCAATAACTATATTTTTGGTGAACACCCACAACTGCCCCAGCTGATGGAGAAGGTTGAGAAGATCGTAGCTGAAGAAGGTGGTTACTTCACCCTTAAGACAGATGAAACAAAAACACAAAGTCAAACTCAGAGTCTGAATCTAAACACCAATTCATTGAAAGAGAACAGGGAGCTTGGTGCTAGACCCAAACAGAACGGCTCCTGCAACTCACTGCAGGCCACGGACGTGAACCCTCCACAGAGTGAGTTCATGTCGTAGCATACAATACACAACAGCATTCACAGTGCTGTTCTGGTTATTAGCATGTCTCTGAAGGATAATTTGTTTCTTATTGCATCCGGGTCGTCAGTGTTTACTCCTTCTAAACTTTTGTTCTGATCAAGTAAATTCATTTCCTCTTACATCATGTTATACTGTCTCTCTGTTGTTTATTCTGGAACATCTTCGATATGTCTCTTTTTTTTTTTTACTCTGACCCCTGCACTAATCAATGTATTTTTAAGTTGCAAATTATTTATTTAAAATTCACCACTGTATGCAACTCTATATTTGTAATCACCAGACATAGAATTGATTTAGTATTGTAACATAATATCATAATGAAACTTTTTTTTGCAAGATATAGGCCTAGCATTGCATTTTTATGATGTAATTTCTTTTTGTTATCTTTGCAGGTTTGGTTGAAGGAGTGAGTGATTAAGGCTGTGATAACAGTTCCAGTGCTGCTGTATTCATTAACTCAATTCCACTGAACGTAAATTATGAAATACCCATTACTCACATATCAGTCCGCCAGTCTAGGCAGCTTCAGGTTGTAGAGTTTGTAGTCAAATGTCTTTGTACTAGTGCTGGGCGGTATACCGGTTCATACCGAATATGTTGAATGTTTATTTTTATGATATGACTTTTTAAAATACCGCAATACCGGTGTATGTCGCTTAAACAACGTTCGGAATGTGACACTGTTTGAAAGGGGTCCCTTTTCACTGTTGCACTGTGGTGAGGGAACAGCTGTATGAGTTACTAAGCGTGAAAGTTCAGAAACTGAAGCTGTAGAACTAATAGAACGTGCTGACACAGAAGAACTCATCCACAATATCCACATTGACCGCCACAAATATCCACCGCCCCCTGCCATCAGTTCCCGCGTCTCACACACACAAGCTCGACTTTAGCACTAGATTTAGCAACTTTCAGACCCTTTTAGTGGCTTTTTTCCATAGAATATTCATACTGACAAACCTAGCGACTTTTTTGGATAAATCTTAGCTATGGTTCAGTTGGAAGATTTTGCCAGTGCTGTCCTGCAAACGCGAGGTCTGACTTTCCCGGAGAAGTGTC
>NW_015505426.1:41931-67443 GCF_001515645.1 Sinocyclocheilus grahami | reverse complement strand
TACTGATTGTTTGGAATTATAAATATGAGCGTAGTTCGTCTGTTAATATCACATGCACTTTTTTGTTTATTGTTTTTTTTGTTTGTTTGTTACTCAGATGCAGGCAGTGCGCTGCATGAGACAAAAAAGTAATCTAGCCAAAACAACCGCATAGCCGCTTTTTAGTGTAGATGCATGTTGATTTTATCAGACGATGCCGTGATTATAAATGAGAGTGACTCCTGGTTAACATTAAAAGGGGTCGTGTTTAGTCACTATTTAGTGTGGTATTTTTTGACAATATTCACTCATGACAGTAAAATAGGGCATTCTAAGTCAATATACTGCAGTATTTCCTCTCTCAATCAGTAGAAAATATGGTTAACACCCGGTCATGCATGAAAAAAAATACCGTCATGTACCGTGAAACCGGTATAATTTAGAAAAATACCGTTATATACATTTTTGATCGTACCGCCCAGCACTACTTTGTTCAATATACTTCGTACCCCACAAAATATAAGATGATAACGGTACAAATTATCATCAAAGGTTCAAATTGGTGTTAGTAAATCAGTTGTACAACACCTCATTCAGTAATTAAAACCATTTGTAAAGATGGCATATCATGCAGATATCACTACTATACACACTTACCCAAACAGTCATGTCTCTGCACTGTATTATGTCTGAAGGACACATTGGCACAGAGAATATTGAGGTAATGGAGTCATTAGTCAAACAGAAACACTCAACATTCATGAATAATTTGCACTAATGAGTTTAACACAACCTAATAGCTTGTAAAATGTCTCGACTAATGCACTAATAGAGTTAGCAGAGATGAGAGTGTGACGCGATCATATTATTGTAGCATTGGTTAGTTATATTGGTGATTGATTTATGTGAATTCATTTCTTTCTAGATCTGTTGATATTTCTGAAAGCCATAAAAATCTTCTTCCCAGATGTCTGTGTGACATTCTTATCATGAGCTGTTTTCCATCAAGTCTTTCAGTTGCCCTAATGACAATATAGAACTGCGCTGCAGTCAAATATTTTATGGTTGACTTTTGACCTCAACAGATATGATGCAGTTAGGGTATTTAGCAAATTGTTCCCTTAATTTTGCATAATATATATTTAGCATTCATATTTCCAATATTATTATTGTAGTTAAAACACTTTTACTATACTGTATTTTTTTATCTATCACAATAGCTTATAAATCTTTGCTATGTACTTTTAGTGCCAAGATGTTCAGTACAGCACGTTTTATTTTTGCTGTCATGGAAAGAATACATGTACTATATAACTACAGGTTAATCTGGGTTTTTTCCATTATTTTCAAAACGTCTTAAATAGTGTTTCCAGCATCTTATATGACAGAAATAGAGTCAGCCAAAAAGAACGTACGTCTTGTTAAAGGGGTCATATGATGCGATTTCAAGTTTTCCTTTCTCTTTGGAGTGTTACAAGCTGATTGTGCATAGATAAGATCCCTGAAGTTGCAAAGACTAAAGTCTCAAAACCAAAGAGATATTCTTTATCAAAGTTAAGACTCTGCCACGCCCCCCTAAAACGGCTCGTTCTAACACGCCCCCACATATCTACCTCACTTTGTGGAAATATTAGCATAATGCTGCCCAAATGTGCACGCGAAGAAAGAAGGCGTGGTTTCAGTAACCGCAGTTAGTGTTGAAGCAGCCATGTCAGAGAGACGCTGTGTGTTTCTAGGTGAAAGCAAAAGCACTTTATTTGGCCTTCCGAAAGTAGATGCAATTAGAAATTTTTAAGATTACTTACAACAGAACAGCAATGCATTTTATGGACGACCATTTCGTGAACCTAGGAGAGGAGGTAATTCTGACTTTGGTACGACAATCTGGCGCTTCTGAATCAGCTACTGTTTTGCTATTAGTTTAAGTATTTACTATTGACTGTTCAAATGGGAGTTTTGCGCATCGTGTGTGTGTGTGTGTGTGTGTGTGTGTGGGAGCGTTTGAGAGAGGCGGGGCATAGAGGACCTACAATAATGTATTAACAATAAATATACAATAATGTATAACATTAAAGCATGTCAACATACTCTGTTACACCAAATACACCAAATAATGATCTTTAAAAAAGCATCATATGACCCCTTTAAAATAATCTTGCCCTTACGTGTTGTTACACATTTGTTGCTGCTTTTAACCACAAGGTAGCGCCATAATTTATCAAAATTTGTCAGGATAACAGGGACTTTTACTGTCGTGGTCTTTAGTCACTGGCAGGGCTGTTAATAATTCTAATTATTTTATTCAACATTCATCTGAAAATTCAATTTTAAATGGCTAAGCCCAATATTAATAAACGGAACATAAAATAATATGACAGTAAAAATAAAGGCGACACAATCACACGTTGAAAACAGATCAGTTATAAACCAGAGCTGTAGAACTGCAGGACAAATCTATAGTCCATTAGGACTATTAAAAAAAAATTTCACTCCACTGTAGACCGCTATTGAAATCAATGCATGGGCACTCTGCACATAACCCTCTGCAGTGTATTGATCAACAAAGCAACAATCTCAGTATTGTTTGATGGTGATAGTAGTGTTTTGTTCTTTACCCAGCCGGCACATGACCGATAAGGTCAGTTGTTGTTTTAACGTTGAAACAACATTGATACAACATTTAATGCTGAACGGTTGAAAACCAGCCTGCACATGACCATCCTTCAACGTTGAAATATGGTTGAAATAATGACAGTTGTTGTTTCAACGTTGAAACAACGTTGAAAAATGTTTACTGCTAAATGGTTGAAAACGGTTAACACAAACACTTGTAAATCAATGTTGATTTTTTTTTTACAAGATCTGTATGTTGAATCAACTTGATGCCTTCAGCATACACAAGAAATTTCTGCCTTTTAAATTATTAGTATTAAATTATTTAAGATCATTATTATTATTTTATTAGCATTTTACAATATTTTGATCATGAAACCTATTCTAAAATCTAAAGGTATATGTTAAATATTATCATCATTAACAACAATAAAACTAAATACATTTCGCTGTGTTACCACACTGAAACAATTCCTATTGGTTGTTTTACCTTATTGCTTTGATCATGATTGGTTAATCTGGCTGTCATCCAGGAAACTGGCCAATGAAACGGTTAGCGCCTTTCTAAATTTGAAAATATGACCGTTATTATGGTCTTTCTGAGTGAGGCGGCTGACTTACAGGATTTCACTGTCCACTCTGTTCAAATGTGATTGAATGGCTACACATAGATGTGTCCAGAGCTGTGTGAGATCACTACCATCCTGCTTTTGTGGGGGTGGGTAGGGGTGTTAATATTTATTTATTTATGTTTTGGTTTTTTTCCCCCGTAGGTTTTTAACATTCTAAAAGCTCTTTATTCCAAAGATACTACAAGCTAGTCAGTGTATTCAGCAAGTGTAATGTATTCTAAGTGGCTTCAGAATTATTGCAAGTATTATGTACGAATATTATGTATTATGCATTGACATAAAAAAGGATATTTACATTTGGTACTTAAGTACTTTTAAAAGTACATGCAGTTAGGAATATGTACTTAAGTACATATTCACAATTTTGAGCACTCCAGGGTGATTATGAACATGAAATTATCCAGCCATGGCTTCCTGTTTCACAGAAATATAAATAGGAGGGAAAACAAAGCCCAAATTCCCTTAATCATCCATCACAATGAGAAAAACCAAAGAATATATTTCTGATGTGCAGCAAAAGATAATTGAGCTTCACAAATTAGTGAAGTGGCTTTAAGAAAAGAGCTAGAGCAGTGAAAATTCCCATTTCCACCATCAGGGCAATAATTAAGAATTTCCAATCAGCAGAAAATGTTACGAAACTGCCTGGAAGAGGACGTGTGTCTATATCGTCCTAATGCAAGGTGAGAAGGACAAGTAATTTTACTTAAGTAAAAATCTGTCTTTACAACTTTTACTTGTAATGGAGTAATATTTGACCAGCAGTATCTGTACTTTCACTCAAGTAATGGAGTTGAGTACTTTGTCCGCCTCTGCCTGTGTAAGCACAGTGCAGTGTTAATGTTCAAACTGTATTTACAATGTTAATGTGGCTGACAACAATAAATATTCTTATTAGGAATAAAACTGGCTCATTTTTTAACTGTGCAGGGCTGTAGCTGAATAGTTAGGCCTACTATGCTGCTGAAATGTAATGTTGGTCATAATGGTGGTACTTGGAGAGCCAAATATAGGCAAAAATAGGTTTTGATTTTACTTGGTTTAATAAAAATGTATTTAATTTGATTTTACTTGTTTTACTAAATACACTGTATAGTTAGGATTCTGATTTAAACTTTCATCTGAAAACATTAAATAAGTGTTTAATGAATAGTGTTGTGCACTTTGTTTCCAACCCCACTGCTATTGAACTGTAAAGTGAAAATATTGATTTGTTTTGCATTCAGTTTTCAGTTAAAGATATTTCACAATATCAAAGTTGTTATTTTATGAGTATTTATTTTTGGTGCTTTTGTTTTTATTTTGTGAGAGGAGTGTTCCCCTCTCGTTAGAAATCACGTTCACCCCTTTCTCTGGGTTCCATTCTCGAACTGTTCAACACGTTTTCACTGCAAAAATTGTCAAATCTCTTGTAATGAGACACATTAGTAAAACATGTTTTCACAGAAACTATAGTTTTCCACCAAACTAAAAGATCAACTGGTTTCAGTTGTAATGTTTTTATTATTTATTAGCTCTAAAAAGGGGAATATTTATGACGAATTATAACTGGTTATGATTCATAATAAATATTTAGATTATATCTTCGAATTAACTGCAGCAGAATCAATATTACAATTATTTGATCTGTCCGTCCACCGAGCAGATAATATAATCATTCATCAATTCAAGGAATGTTTATTTTTCTGGCCACGCAACAATAAACTGTCCTTCTTTGTCAAGTGCTCGCATTAATTTAGCAAATGTAGCAAGGGTTCACACATTCATTGACTTCAAACTGTGAGCAGCAAACAGAGACAATCCGTTGTGAATATAAGGGATTTAATAAATGAAACTATATCTAACATATAACTAACTAAAACATATATACACAGAATGAAACAAAGTAAGGAAAAGAGAGAGAATAGAAAAAGAATGGCAGTATTTCACATCACTTAACCACAACCTTTGAAAATCATCAGAGAATCCAAAAATCACCTTAAAAAGGGACTGAAACTTAAACACGCATCTGAATAATTTTAAGCGGCTACTTGCATTGGTTTCCGATTGCTGAAGAAGAGTCTGGATGCGGTAGATAACGGAGGTCTTTTAATGAGTTCGTGAGGAGTCAGCTGGAAGTTTTTACTGGTTCTTCTGAAGGAGAAGTCCACAGCGACTAACGTTACTTGAAGATAAAAACTGCCGGAAAATAAAACTCAAAAGAAATGTCTTTATGTGTGTGTGTGTGTTAGTTTGTGTGTGTGTGTGTTAGTTTGGCCATTTACAGCTCTTTGGGAATGTGTTTGAAATCAGATTGGGGGATGATAGTGGGGGCTGGTTCGAATCTTCTTGACGGCGAAGAACCATCTGGCAATTTAAAACCCCTATACGAACGTAACGTCTCTGACCAGAACTGTAATTTATATGCAAATGTCAAAAGGCTAAAAGGGGTCTCTTAAGCCATAAACAGTCCAACGCTCATGCATGATCCTACGCAGACGCTACACAGTCATAAAAGTACAAGGGTTTCTCTTGCAAGTGCAGTGCAAAATATGCATATTATTTTACAAAAACCTTTAAATATTATTGTATTTGGATTGTTCTTCTACAGGTTTTTAACAATACATCCATGCACAAACACTGCAAGCTAAAGTTTTGGATTATTTTCATGTTTTATACAGCATGTTTCCAAAATAAAACTGCTGTTTTACAATTTTGAGCATGTGGTAGTTTATTGAAGTTGACTGTAAAGCCATTCCAGCCAGTCATTTGATTTTTAACCTTTATAATGTACAGTGTTGATCTAAATGCAAACTAGGTTGTAATTGAACATACAGTTGTGTATTCACCCATGTTGCAAGGTATAACGGTGAAACAACATTGCGTTATCAGCGTTGATTCAATTTGCAAAATCAACTCCTAATTTAACGTTAATCCAACGTCTACAGAACGACCATAATTCACCCATGATGAAGGTAAAGCCCCGTACACACTGCCAGCGACTTTTTCGCTGTATGTCGCTAGACTCTCGTGCTATTTGGATTGTTCTTCTACAGGTTTTTAACAATACATTCATGCACAAACAGTGCAAGCTAAAGTTTTGGATTATTTTCATCTGTTTTATACAGTATGTTTCCAAAATAAAACTGCTGTTTTACAATTTTGAGCATGTGGTAGTTTATTGAAGTTGAATGTAAAGTGATTGCTGCCAGTCATTTGATTTTTAACCTTTATGTACAGTCATGGCCAAAAATATCGGCACCCTTGTTAAATATGATCAAATAAGGCTGTGAAAATTAATCTGCATTGTTAATCCTTTTGATTTTTTATTTAAAAAATTCACAAAAATGTATTTCATTGAATAATAAGAATGTAAAATGGGGGGGAAATATAATTATGAAATAAATGTTTTTCTCAAATACACATTGGACGCAATTATTGGCACCCCTAGAAATTCTTATGAGTAAAATATCTCTGAAGTATATTCCCATTCATATTCACAATTTTGAGCACTCCAGGGTGATTATGAACATGAAATGATCCAGCCATGGCTTCCTGTTTCACAGAAATATAAATAGGAGGGAAAACAAAGCCCAAATTCCCTTAATCATCCATCACAATGAGAAAAACCAAAGAATATATTTCTGATGTGCAGCAAAAGATAATTGAGCTTCACAAATTAGTGAAGTGGCTTTAAGAAAAGAGCTAGAGCCGTGAAAATTCCCATTTCCACCATCAGGGCAATAATTAAGAATTTCCAATCAGCAGAAAATGTTACGAAACTGCCTGGAAGAGGACGTGTGTCTATATCGTCCTAATGCAATGTGAGAAGGATAGGTTGAGTGGCTAAAAACTCTCCAAGGACCACAGATGGAGAATTGCAGAAAATAGTTGAATCTCGGGGTCAGAAAACCTTTTTTAAAAAAAAATCAAACAGCACCTACATCACCACATGTTGTTTGGGAGGGTTTCAAGAAAAATTATCCTAGCTAATCCAAAAACAACCGTACAAAAATCTAAACACAAACCTCAAAAACAACACAAAAATGGGTCACTGGGCACAAAACCAAGCTTCTGCTATGGCCAGTCCAGTTCCCTGATCTGAACCCTATAGAAAATGAGTGTGGTGAACTGAAGAGGAGAAGCACCATCATGGAGCTGGGAATCTGAAGTGTCTGGAGAGATTCTGGATGAAGGAATGGTCTCTGATCTCTTGTCAGGTGCTCTCTAACCTCATCTCTAACCATTATAGGAGAAAATGTTGAGCTGTTAAACTCAAAAAGTATTGAATAAAAGGGTGCCATTAATTGTGGCCAATGTATATTAGAGAAAAACATTTATTTCACTATATCCTTGATAGGAGTCCATACTGCCTGGAAGTTGTTTAGGTATCAGCAGGCTACTTAAAAGGTAAAAAGAAAAAGTTGAAACTATCAGCAACTACAGAACTGTGCCATGTTTCTCTGCTTTACATTGTTTATCTATTTACATTATCTTTTACATTATAATTTGTGGATTGTCCATTAGTAACACAGAACATATACAGTAGTTGTTTCAACATTATTTCCAGTTTCTCAGATAAAGTTGTTCTTCACATGCACCCTAAATATTCTAGTAACCTATTGTTTTTCCATTAGAACCCATCTAGTTCTCTGCATATAGCACTGAATGACAATTGTATGAGGATTCCACTACACCTACAACATTCCAGAGGCTTTTGTATCCAAGAGATTTGAGAGAGATTTTCTTAATGGAAGCTTCAAGATAAAATATTATGTAATTTTAAAATAATTTCAACTAAAATGAAATCATTTCATTTATTTTTTTGGTAAACAGCAGACGAGTTAGTTACATAACTACCAAGCTCAGAAAAAACAACACGGTTTCAGTAACTACCTCGCCCCCCTTCCCATCTGAGTCAGCAGCACAGACAAAACATTTACTTTTAACTATAGCACTTCCCAACGAAACTGTCGGCTAATCCCATGTTCCAGGAATCCTTTAGCCTCAGCAATTCCTCTTTAGATGACAATGCGTTACCATCTTGCCTTTATAAATACTCCTTGCTGGAATCACTGGGGTTCCCTTTAAACAAAATAGCAACCAAAAGAAAACAAGAAAATGACACATAGCCAAACTGGAAAATAGGCTAAATACCAGTGTAGTTGAGTGGCTTAATACAAAAAAAGTATAAAATAGGTACTAAATGTGATGTGCAGTGAATCACAATGGGATTTATTTTAATAAATGAAGGAATTTCATGAAAAAAAAAAAAAAAACTCAAGATGCATAACTGCAAAAATTTTTTTTGAACCGCTATTTGTACAAATGTATTTGCTATTTGCACATCAAGCAACCTGAATCTAAAGCTGTTTTTTTTTTAAAATATTGTTATTCTACATGGAGTCAAGCATGACCCCATTTTCCCCATCCCAAACATGGCCGTGTGTGGTATATCACTCTGAGTGGCAGAATGTATATGTCAGGGTACTTCACTTGAGCAGGCACATGTTTACACAGATCTCACATTTCCTGTCCCAGGTCTCATGAATTTCCGTAGTTCCTGAGCCATTAGGTTCTGGATCCTGTAGCCATTGTAACAGGCTATTTTTCAGCACACATGGTTGCTTCTCCCTTCCTCTCTGAGCATACTGGCAACTTTAACCTTATTTAATTTTATTGTAGTCGCTGTAATGTAACAGGTTGTAATTATATTACATATAAAAAGCTAAGCTAATAATGACTGACATTGACTACACTATTTTTACAGTGTTGATTTCAGGATTAGGGATATTCTAGACACGCTAGATTCAAACGCTTTAAAAAGCGAATAAATGCTTTATTTAGCCTCTTTATGAATTTTAATTTGGACGATAACATTTATTTTTTATATTTTTAGCTAATTTCTCTGGACATGTCGTTTTGTCCACAGAAGTCTAGCTTGGCCCGAGACACAGGCCTATATTTTAATACATTTCACAGATACATGATACCAACCACTGGACTGCTGCCCACGGAGCCAGTGCGAGACTGCAAGTGGGTTTAGTGAGAGTAGAGGCATGCGCAGAGGGAGGGGTGGTGAATGTAGAGCAGCGCGAGTGAGTGCGCGCGCGGATGTCACACTTCGCGTTGCGCATTTCACCCTGTTTGAATGCGGGGAGAGAACGGGCGCTTGACAAACAGCGGAGAATGCATGCATGCACAGACATCAATGTACTGGAATATCATTCGCTAAGACACTAGCAGAGAGTGTTGTTCGTAAACATCACGCGGGGGGGGGGAACGGTATGTGGACATTATTTCACGGCGCGTGCTGCTGGAATCGCAACTGAACTGCTCTGGTCAACTCTGAGCGTCACGTTCGAAGGGCGAGGGGTAAAACAGCTTGCTATCCCAGTCCCCGATAGAACGATTGAACCAAAAAATAACAGGTCGTTGAGTCTTCTGGAGGCAGAATCGCATAGCGCGTGCTAGTAGTTTGTTTTGCGCGTGCTGCTGCAGCAGGCATCTCGCGCACCGTTAGCTCAACATCTCTACGGCCTCGGAAGTTAATTTGTTTTTCTCTTTTTAATGTTTTTGATCGCCTGAACACACAATTCTATCTATTCCCTGGACGAACCCACGCTTTAGGATGCCAGATCAAATATCGGTGTCGGAGTTTCTGTCGGAAACAACAGAGGATTACAACTCTCCCACTACATCCAGCTTCACCACCCGCCTGCAGAGCTGCAGAAATAATCTAAACAGTGTATGACTGCTCTAAACAATGAATGACATTTTGTGAAAATGTCAGAATCGCCATGTTTCTATTTTATCCAAACAGTCAGGCCAAATCTGTCATGTTTCACAGTTCCATTAGTAACCTAATGTTTGTCTTAAAGGGGTCATATGATGCTATTTCAATTTTTCCTTTCTCTTTGGAGTGTCACAATCTCTTGGTGCACAAAGAAGATCTGTAAAGTTGCAAAGACTAAAGTCTCAAATCCAAAGAGATATTCTTTATAAAAGTTAAGAGTCAGCCACACCTACCTAAAACGGCTCGTTCTAACACGCCCCCACATATCTACGTCACTATGTGGGAAGATTTGCATAACGCCACCCAAATGTTCACGCAAAGAAAGAAGGCGTAACTTTTATTCTCGCTGTAGTATTGTTGCTGCCGCCATGTCAAGATTCTGTGTGTTTTGTTGTGAAAGTGAAACTACTTTGTTTGGCCTTCCAAAAGAGGACAATATCTGCTTCGTCATGCCTGGAGCTGATCCATGCTGGTCGCTAGGTCACCCAATCTTCAATTAATTTAATTCATGTCAACATCAAACTTTGTTTATCTTACATACATTTTCATCTTTGTATTCATTTCGACAATTGTGTGTCAAATGCTAGGATGCCTTTGGAATCTGCTGTGGTGCATATCGTATTTCTGGCAGTGCATTGATGTGGCATTTGTCCATGTAACATGCTGATGTTGTTACAGACGCAAAGAGGGAGTGATGTTTTGCTGAAAGCTTCCAACTTGGTCTGATGCTTTGCTCTATTATGTAACACCCAGTCCTCACGGCAGTGAGCGCTGACAAAACCCAGAGCCAGAGCTGAGCGACTGCAGGCTAGAAACAGCAGAATCAGAAAAACAAATTCTGGCTAGATTGAGAGGGACTGATAGAGACTGGAGGACATAACACTAGTTAGCTGTGCTCCTAGAATGTTAGAAGACTAATACCATGTACACCATATACCATGTAATAACATGCTTCTGACATGTACACAAACTGTGTGTGTGCAGAACAGGAATGGCACTCAAAAGAGTAGTGACATCTGGTTTTATCTGCAGTGTGAATGTAGCAAACAGAATTTGATTGAAAACGAGTGAGAGGAGGAGGAGAGAGTGGGAGTGTGGAGGAGGATTTCAATTTCAATGTTTCAGCCAGACAGACTAATAGTTGAATGACTCTCGGCCTCTCTTTATGGGATGTAAATGCATATGCACTCAGCTATGTCACATGATGTTCAGCTCACGTTGGTGGTGCAAAGTGGCCGGATACTAATCCACAAAGACAGTCCTATACTACGGGAGGCCTCTTGGCTTCACACCATCTTTGTCCCTTCCTATCACGTGTCAAAAGGTAATAGCAAAACACAACAGTTGGATTAGAGAATTGTACAAGGTTTTTTGTCTTCACTGCTAGACCAGTGCAGTAAATTAAATGTGAGACTACACAGGAACTGAGAGTGTCTCCTGCATTTCACTGTTGGACTGAAGTTCACGTCACTTTGTCTTTACTTTCTCACACACCGGGATGTTTTGTCTCTGTTTGCTGAAATGTAAACATGACCTGATTTTTCCAGTCAGTGTGGGTGGAAAAATATTCATATGGGTTAATTTCAGTCCAAACTAATGGTTAACCTATTGACATCTGCTGCACACTCTGCAGTGCTGGCAGACATCAGCACAACACATCTGTAGCTAATATGAAACCAAATGTAGGTTTAACTAACAGTGTTAGGTCTTGAAGTCCGAACGGATAACATGAAAGTTATTAGTGAGTCCTTTTTTTCCATTAACTGATAATCCATAATGTGAATGATATTTATTTCAATAAAGATGAATCTACATTTTGCTTTTTTACCATTTTAACTGGAGTGACTATCTAAATAATTAAAGTTTAAGTTGGAAAGGACTTAACTTAACTTAAATAGAGATACAATAATGTTGGTTGAGTTCATATTTATTTTTAGTGTATAGTTGTTATATATAGGCCTAATTGTTCTGATTTTGGATTATGGTCCAGTATTTGTGTCTGCAGTATTTAAGTGACAAGCGTTCGGCCAGCAAATGTGCTTTTATCGTTTTGTGTGTTGTTGCATCACAGGTCATAACTGAACATAAGTGTGTTATTTCTGGCCTAATGCTACAGTAAATTTCGCCTTGTCGTGATAGAGATTGTATTGTTTTTATGTAATTCTGTCTCAACACCATTAATAAATAATTAAAGGGTTAGTTCACCCAAAAATGAAAATTCTCTCATTAATTACTCATCCTCATGTCATTCCACACCCCTAAGACCTTCGTTCATCTTCAGAACACAAATTAATATATTTTTGATCAAATCCCATTGACAGCAATGACACCCAAACTCTCAAGATCCGTAAAGGTACTAAAGACGCCGTTAAAACAGTCGACGTGACTACAGTGGCTCTACAATAATTTTATGAAGCGACGAGAATACATTTTGTGTGCAAAAACAAAACAAAAATAACGACTTTATTCAGCAACATAAGGGTGAGTAATTAATGACAGAATTTTCATTTTTGGGTGAACTAACCCTTTAAGCTACAATGAAAATATAAGCAATGTGAAATATAACAATATACTGTTAGGTAGTGAACCAAAATGTCTGTCAAAATACATAAATAAAGAACAAAGCCAAAATATTAAATGTCATGGATGTATATTTACTGAGTAATCTAAGCAGTATAGTCAAAAGTTTGGACACACTTCCCAGTCATGTGTCCAAACTAGGGATGTAACGATTACCGGTTTGACGATAAATCATGATAAAATTCCCCACGGTTAGTATTACCGTTTCATCTTTTAATTATTATTAAAACCATATTAGATTACCGCGATATTTGAACAACTCGCGGTAAATAAATACTGTCCAGCATAAAGCTCAGTTTTAAGTAACAGTCTCACGTGAGCACAGCACGCAGAGTGGTTTCGTTTTGAGTGAAAACGGGCCGGAAAAGCTGGGAGGTTTTAAAAGAGTGATAAGGGAATTATACAAATGAATATATGAATGAATTAATTATATAAATGTACCTCTGATGGTTCTGACTGTCTTCAGAAAAGAATCAATGGCATTTTGTTTTCATCTTCGCTCCATGTAATCTAAAGGAAGTGTTCTTAATCGCAATACTGCTTTGTCCACGGAGGTTACGGGAAACAGCTCTAATTCCGTTTTTCCATAAGCGCCACCTGCTGTCAGCGAGTGGATTTACAGAGACTTATATTTACATTCAGCCTGTGTGCAGTGTCTGTCTGGCCAAAAACGGACCGAATTTGCATGCCCTGCTGTAAATTTTGACCGGTTGATGAAAAGCAAGCTTATGTGGATTCTACAGATTTAAACAATTCAGATAAGCTATCTGGAATTATTTATGGAGCAGATAAAATATATATAATCATTTATTAATCAATTATCATTTTGACTTGTATATTTTCTTTATTTAAAAGCTGAAATGTGAGGTTTACCTTTTTATTAAACTCTTTCAAAGCTTTATTTGAACATTTACGTTAGATATTTCAACATGATATTAAACTGTTGTCAGTCAAGTTGTCATTTAAAATCCGAAGATCATTAGTAATGTTATTGTTTTAGTGATTATGCAAACAAAAATTCATTTTATGTGTTGTTTGTTGATTTTTAAATATAAAACTTGGTGAAGCAATTTGTGTCAGTACTTTAACATCTTCAGCACATTTTAACAATACCGTGATAATACTGATAACTATGATAATTTTGGTCACTATAATAGTGATAAGAAATGTTCATACTGTTACATCCCTAGTCCAAACTTTTCACTGGTACTGTATATAGAATACAGTATATAGCCTACATAAACAGAATATACATAAACACATTTTTTGCAATGATAACTGTGGTGATCAAACACTTATAATGATGTGACAAACATAGGCCTATGTAGTGGAGGCAGGGTATTTAACAATTGAATAAACTTTATTATTCAAAATGACATCAGTGCACTTAACAGTAAACTTCACTTCACTTATTATAAATAGCTTAAATAACACAAATAGAACAAAATATATATAACTTGAATTAAGAAATTAAACAAGGTAACTGTGTAGGGCAAGCTACTGCTAAATCAACAGGGGCAGGTTTATGCAGGAAGCACAGCTTTTCCAAATTTAAACATCTAAAATGAATAAATAATAATTAATAATAAATTTTTTTTCAAAAACTCTTGTGTATTTTCTGGTAATCAAAAAAATTGCAAACAACAGCACAAATAAATGCAATAGAATAAAGAGAGCTATGAAACTAAGTTTTTCAGGTTAAGTAAGTTTTTGTTCAGCTAAGAAATACTACAGAAATTAAAGTAATCAAATGTAAAATAACACATCCAGACCCGGGTGAAGTTTCAGCTCATCCGCACATCTCTACACTACACTAAGCACAGCTTTTCCAAATTTAAACATCTAAAATGAATAAATAATAATTAATAATTTTTTTTTTTTTCAAAAACTCTGTTGTGTATTTTCTGGTAATCAAAAAATTGCAAACAACAGCACAAATAAATGCAATAGAATAAAGAGAGCTATGAAACTAAGTTTTTCAGGTTAAGTAAGTTTTTGTTCAGCTAAGAAATACTACAGAAATAAAGGTAATCAAATGTAAAATAACACATCCAGACCCGGGTGAAGTTTCAGCTCATCCGCACATCTCTACACTACACTGACCTGGGTCGCCAGTAGCAAACAATGGAGCGCGCTCTGCTGGACAAACTAAGTAGTTACACCATTCAGAAGCATTTAATCTGCGTTATATGTTCTGTAAAAAAAATGTTTCATATCGGCGGCATATTCACCGATACCGATATATCGGCGACAGGCTCGTATTGGCCGATACTATCGGCTAAACCATATATCAGTCGGGCTCTAGTCTTAATTATTGCCACAAAGTTTGGTTTTACTTTTCTTAGTTTGTGCTTAAACTAACAGAAAACATTAGATTTGCTGTTGTTTTGGTGTTGCTAATAATTTCTACTTTGTTCTTATCAAATTTGTGTTTGAAATGAATTTTGTTTTGTGAGGAGAACTGTTGAGGAAAAATAATAGAACCCAATTTTAAGTTAATCATGGTGAAGCTGGACGTTCTGGCGGTGATTGTAAGAATGATAAATGAATGTTGATGTCATATAGTATTGTCTTGATTAAAATAAGCCTATTTTCCAATGTTTCTCTTTTCTTTTTAGACACATTAGACATTATTTGTAGACACATTTCATGATGGTAAGTTTAATTTCCTTAATTATAACAATTGCAGCGTTGTTTTTAAACTTGTAGTCAAGCTATAACGTACTTGTTATTTATCATGTATGACTAAAATCATGAAGGGTTAAAAAACGAATTCTGAGTAAAAACGTCAAGGTTTTTTTTCCTTTCTGGTATAGCAGAACTGTTGAGGAAAAATAATAGAACCCAATTTTAAGTTAATCATGGTGAAGCTGGACGTTCTGGCGGTGATTGTAAGAATGATAAATGAATGTTGATGTCATATAGTATTGTCTTGATTAAAATAAGCCTATTTTCCAATGTTTCTCTTTTCTTTTTAGACACATTAGACATTATTTGTAGACACATTTCATGATGGTAAGTTTAATTTCCTTAATTATAACAATTGCAGCGTTGTTTTTAAACTTGTAGTCAAGCTATAACGTACTTGTTATTTATCATGTATGACTAAAATCATGAAGGGTTAAAAAACGAATTCTGAGTAAAAACGTCAAGGTTTTTTTTCCTTTCTGGTATAGCCTACTAGTACGGAGGTCTCTTTTGGCCAGTTTTTTAACTACATAAAAATAACTACTTTATTTATTTAGAAGCAGGGTAAAAAATCCACCCAGTGCTTCTTTTTTTTTAATCCCCACAAATCATAAGCACTTTCTCAGAATAAGCCATTCACAGATTCTTGGCAAAGTGACGCCACTTTGCACAGGCCCCTCCCATGACTGTTGACGGACACTACTGTTTTAGCATAAACCCGCCCTGAGTGAGCTGTAAACAGTCCGCCATTGTTTCGACGCTGGAGCAGGTGTAGACAAGAATGTCTCCTAAATAGGGATGTAACGTTACACAAACATGACGGACCGGTACGTACCTCGGTTTTGATGTCACAGTTCGGTACAGTTTCAGTACAGCAGGGGGAAATTTTTTTTTTTTTAATTAAACAGTGGTTTACTGAACGAATTGCTCTTTCTTTAAACAAACTCAGGTATTATTAAAATGTTCTTAGGGATAAAAATCTACTTCGGCTTATGCTCTAAACTACAGCGAGCCCTTTTACATTAGGTTACTATAAGGTTACAGTTAACAACTGAGCCCAAACTTAAATTTAATTAATATTTATTTGTAATATGGGCCGATACCGATATGGTGGCCGATATATCGTGCATCCCTAATTAAAATGTTCTTAGGGATAAAAATCTACTTCGGCTTATGCTCTAAACTACAGTGAACCCTTTTACATTAGGCCTACCATAAGGTTACAGTTAACAACAGAGCCCAAACTTAAATTTAATTAGGGGCCTACTATTTATTTTTTAGATATAACAAGCAACACTCCGCTTAAAAAAATGTATGCAAACATGTAAATTGCAAATAATGTAGTTTTTAAATTAACTTCTAAATTATAAAAAAAATCTAGCTTTGTTTTTGAATCTAATTTGTTGTTGAAATATATTCATTTACACAGTGCCTCTCATAACTCGTTTCATAACAGATTTGTAATAAACATTAAATAATTAAGACATCACTAACAGGTAAAGTAAAATATAATGAGTATATACTAAGTCTAATATTTCGTGAAATTATCTACTTTAGACTTAATTTATAGTGACCTAACGAGCTGTGGACGATGCCGCGCCTGAGATAAATTAAATGCTACATGACATTTTGTTTACAAGCTGTTTTATTGCCGTCTTTTCGCGATTGAAAGAATGATTGAGCGATTACATGAGGCAGGAGATGTTCATTCATGTTTATTTCATGTTAAAACTAGTAATAAAGAGGAAGGGATACCGATTTTTGGCGATTCCAATTTTCTTTCTAAGAACTATAATTGACAGCATATACAAACAAAAATCTACTTTTTTTTCTCAATGCAAAAAATGTACATAAAAGTACATTCATGTCCCAAGCACTGTTTCATATTGCACTTGCTGCATACCTCAAGTTCTCCCTTGCTCTGCTTTTACAGTGATGTCATGCTCTCATGTAATGGATCACATCAGAGTTCGCATCACCACAGTTGTCCTGTCGTCTCACAGCTCTGTATGTACATAAAACATGACATTCTCAATTGGATTAAAGGTGCACTAAGCTATTTTTGAAAAACGCTTTTGACCACAGTGACGAACCGAGTCCCAAAACACACATTTACAATGATTCGTCTGTTTCATTCCTCAACCTTTGAAGTGTGCGATCAGTGTTGTGATCACTTGTTGGTTCGTCCGTGCAGAGTACATTCACACCAGTGTGATTTGAACATTTAAATTTGCGTTTGCAGCACTGCCGTTGACCTAAAGAGAGCAGCTGTCATCTGTCATGAGTGAAATGGCTTCACAGTCTTTTCAACCACACAGTATCATTATTTCTGTGTTACAAACATTCAAATCACAGAAGTACTGGGATAAAAGTTTATAGTTCAGATATAAACTCTGATGTGTACAGTAGCGATTAAAATAGAATAAATCACCTTTTGAAAGTAATTTGACACTTCAAATGAAGATTTATTGATTACATTGTTACGCCAGTAGGTGACGAAAAGGGGCTGTTAAAATGTATTTGTTTTTGAATCATACAAGAGATTCGTTCAAGAATGCTGATTCATCCAGTAATGAAACAAGTACATCTTGAGTGAGTCATTGAATAATTTATTGATAAATTACATGTGATTTTGTTTAGTTGTCTAGTGTTTTTTCTTCAGAATCATGAGAGAACCACAACTTCCATTGGGGGAAAAAAAACTAAATTTATCCAGAATCATGCAGTTCTATTTTGCACACAAACAGCTCTTAAAGGCACAATATGTAATTTTAGTTTGATGACGCCATGACTGAGTGTGGAATCATGGGAGTTGTCGTCTTCATCCCCACAGCCGATGCAATCCGATGGGACTTGGGCAGAAATCATGTTCATGGATGAGCTAATGATTTATTAACATAGTAGAATGAAGCAGGGTGAGGCTGAAAGCCGTCGAAATAAAACGAGGCCGCTGAACGAGCGTGACACACGGCTCAAAAGCAGCGGAGCTTTTATTATGCCACAGTCGACCGCTTCCGCTCCTTCCGGTCGTGCGTATGTGGGGAAAAAAAAGCAGCTCTGTTTTATCATACTAGACACATTTGAAAGTTCTGTTATTATGCTACTCTGTGCGGTCGTCACCGGTCTATTAAAACACACAACATATTAAAGCATCTTTGGTGTTTCCATGTTTTCTACAAAACAAAAATTGAGGGGTTATGACGTCATTGGCAGGCGACACAATGACACTATGGACACGGTCCGTGTCACTAGATAAAATTGCTTATTTTTTTGGATTTAAAAAATCTTCGAAACATTTGGGATAATGTAAGTACACAAGTCAGCAAAATATGTAATACTGTTCTAGTGGTTTTTGGATATTTTAATAAAAAAATTGTACGTATTGTGCCTTTTAAAGAGTCCAGTTTTTATGTAGCCTGTTGATTTTTGTTCATAGTATTCAGCTTCAATAAATGGTTTGCAAAAAAGAGACACAGGATAAATGTTTAATATCATTATTTAATAACATTGGAATCAAAACTGGGAATCGAAAAGAATCGGAGTCAATAAGCAGAATCGGAATTGGAATTGATAAAATTCAAACGATACTCAACCCTAGCCTGGAATCGGATGCAGAGGTCGCTTGGTTTCTTCTTGATAGGTGAGTTACGTTGATTTTGCTTTTTCACACAACTTTTCTGTGTTGGCTTTTGCTTGAATATGCTGTGGCCGGCAGGCATAGCAGATTCCGCCATCGTCACTGCCAGGGTTGTGTATGTACGTGTGGGCGGAGTTATCAAAATAGGGGCGAGGTCCTGTTGGGGTATGGGCGTGTTTGTTTTGGTGCTTTCAAATATCAACATAATTTGGCAAACATCAATTAGTGCACCGTTAAATGCCAAATTTTTTCTCTACAGTATGTTGTTGCCTACTCTCAGAGCATTGGTTTTGTTTACCCATGCCACAGGCAGCGTTTTTTCTTCATAACGAGGAAAAGTCCACTTCATGAATCACCTCTCTGGTTGGTTGCCTCATTGCTCTGTGGTCCATGGCCTAAACGAAAACCATCTGTTGGGTTCGGGGGGCCGCCATGTGCAAGGGGCGGTGGTGACTGTAGCTGCCCCGGAATTTGAGCGTGGAAGGCTGAGATCATATGACATGATCTTTTCTGATTGTAAGAAAAGCTCCAGCAAGGCATAATGTGTTTCTGTCTCAAACAATAAATAAGCCAGTCCTCTGGGAATTAGCCCATTTGATAAATTCATTTTTGACACAACATGAAATGAAATGTATTATTTTGGGACCATTGTAACTTTGTGTAGTGTAATGATAGCTCTGTTTAAAGCCAGCAGATGTTAGTGCATTTTGGCTCTAATTGATGGCCTCTGACCCTGTAAATACCAGATGGAATTCCAGCTTTCATCCAGAATTGTGGAGGTGAACCTGAAATAGGGATGACAGGAAAATGTTGCTTTTTAGAATACATTTACAGACGTAACTCTTCACTGATCATTGTGGTTGCCTCTTGGTACCTAGGATAAAAAATGGCAGTGAAGTTGATGCTTTTTCTTTTTACTCGTGCGTCAACCTTGCTTGACAGTAAATTGTTGGTTTGAGAGTTTGTTGGTGATGATCAAGGTCTGTTCTGATATGGTTGTGGATAGTGGTCGATAGGGTTGGGTGATGTGTACAAAATTGGCATCGGACGGTGTCTACAGTGAAACATCGCGATGGACGATGACATCGGGGGGTGTGCCCGAAGTGTGAATCCGTATTCAGAAAGGCACGGAAAACAAGTAACTATTGCTAACGGTTGCCTGTTAAATTACAGTAGCTACATACAATTTCACTTTCTGTTTATTTCACCACATAAACAGAGTAAGGAGAGATGACTGAGGACAATGGTGAATGATTTGCAAAATGTGTGGTAAGTACTGCCGCTAACAGAGTACGTGCGATCGCGAATCTCAAAAGGGAAAGTGAAACTAAAAAGAGTTTCAAAAGCAGTTTCAATGCCAGGCTCAACATCGTGATGTCTATCAGCCATTGGCGATGGACAATGGCATCGTCTATTGGCCCAACCCTAGTGGTCGACCGATATATCACCAAGGCCGATATCTGGCATTTTTCAAATATCAAAATCGGCCGATACGTTTTTCTGTTTGGCCGATGTGTTAGAGGCGGGGCTTTTATTTTGATGGCACTAAGAACGCCTGAACACACAGCGCTCACATTCTCCTTCTTGTTTGCTGTCGCCGTTAACAGTTCTGTCCACAGACAGAAGTCTGTCTAATAATCAGATAGAACTGTTAAACAAAGGAATTAAAATGTATACAAAAAAGTATTATAACGATTGCTTTTATATTGTTAGTAATAGAAAGGCAAACATTATAATACTTTGTCGTTTGCCATCAGCATTCACAAATACGCATTTAACGTTATATAATTTAAACAAATCTTTGAATGACTAATCTAATTTCAAAAACCTTGCAAACTTAGTTGAATCCAGCTGTGTGGTGGTGGTTGAGGAGAAACCCCCCCCCCCATGATTGTAAAGCACTTTGGGTGTATAGCAATACACAAGAAAGCGCTATGTAAATACATCATTCATTCATTCATTCATTCATTCATCTTATATAGAATACAGAGTTAGGGGGTTGGTTACAGTGTTTACTTCCTTTTTAATTGTTTTTATTAAATATTTGTTTATTTGTGAAAATACTTTGTCATTTAAAGTATAAACATGTTTATTTTTCACATTTATTTTTTTTATCCATTTTCAAATGATTTCAAATTTCTTAAATATTCAATAAAATAAATAAAATTATATTGGCTTTATATCGGCCATCGGCCACCCTGCTTTCCAAGATGTCGGCATCGGCATCGGCTGTCAAAAAAACAATATCGGTCGACCAGTAGTTGTGGACAAAAGGGGGAAAAACATAAATGTGATTTTCTGTTTGGAATCTATTCTAGATATATTAATTTATTCAAAAATACATTTATACAAATATACAAAAATACACAAATGCTGTTCAATATATCTTTTCTGTATTGAGCTAGTTTTAATTTCTGTATTATAATTAATTTTTGGGGGGGATTAAAGACAAAAATGTTAGTGATGCAGCTGTCCCTATAAAGGTAAAAGGCTACAAAATTGAAATATTAAAAACTTAAATATTTGAGATATTCTATTATGTTTAATTATATATTTTATATGTAAATAAATATATTTATAATAATAATGTTCATATGATATATTTTATAATGTTGTTACTGCTTTGTAAAACTTACTAAAACCATAAAACGGGCATGTAGCATGGTAAATAAGTCTTAAAATGTTGTGGATATTTTATAATTCATAAATAATAATAAAAAACTTTATTTCTTGAAATATAGCCTATATATTAGGGTTGTGCTGATAGACGATAGTATTGTGTATCGACGATAGTCAGATATATCGCATGTAGCTGATGCCTTTGATGATAGCAAGATTCATATCATGATATTTTACACTGTCTAGGCGATATTGATATTATATTTTGCGATATGAGAGAAAAAATTACAGGCAAAATATTTTAAACTTGTATAACTAGAAAAAGTGAGGGATTGGTCAAAGACCTGAAAAGTCTTTTTTTATTGTGCCATTGTTTTTCTCAAAAAGTGCAAACGTGCAACATGAGGTAGGCCTGTATGAATTAAATTAAATATTGTGTGTTTGAGTAGGCCAGTGGTTCCCAAACTTTTTCTGCCAGGCCCCCCTTTTGTAGTGAAACATTTTTTCAAACCCCCGTCTCTTATGCTTACTAAGGCTACATTTACTTATTAAAAATACAGTAAACACTGTAATATTTAAAAAATGTCAATTTAAATTATATATTTGAATGTTTTAATTCCTGTGATCAAAGCTGAATTTTCAGCATCATTACTCCAGTGTCACATGATCCTTCAGAAATCATTCTAATGTGCTGATTTGATGCTCAGTAACCATTTCTGATTATTATCAATGTTGTAAACATTTATGCTGCTATTATAATATTTTTGAGGAAACTATTTTTTTCACGATTCTATTATGAATATTTGAAATGGCCCTTTGTGACAGAGCGCTGGAGTTCGTCAGAAATAGAACGCGGCATCAGTTATACTGTCATGGATTTGTCGTGTCGCGTCATGCCGCATCCACAGCAGAGAACATCACTGAGTTCTATTTGCTTTCGCCAAATCGTCTGGTGTAGACACGTTGTTTTGGTATTTGTGAATCGTAAGTATATTCATAATCTGCTTTACGTTTACCTGGCACTGGACCCTTTCACAAACTTGTAACTTACATGCTTAGAGCAGAACCATGCATTGTTCGTTTATATCGCTACATGGCTCCCTGCAATACAACTCTGATCCTTCAATCGCGCCATTTAGTGGTCTGTTATTGATTCAACCACAACTGCTACAACTGATAACGGAGCGCTCAAGCGGGTACTGAGAGTCATGTTGAGGTCATTAAAATGTCAAATTAATATTTTGCTTTCAATTATTTACTCATCAGGCAATTGGCCGCATGATAAGTGGGAAAATTACGCAGTGGAGTCTTTATCACCCTGCAGTGTTTTCTTTTGCAAAATAATCTTCTGACTGTACAGTATCCCTCAGCCTTGCTGCACCCCCCAGTTTGGGAACCACTGGAGTAGGCGATATATTAATATGCTATATTAATTTGTTCTGTTAGGATGCTCTATGTGTTTGATTACTAATGCCTGTGTAGTATGGTGTTGCACACAGAGGACAAAAAAACGTTCAGGCTCGACTCTTTATCGCCATTTGTGTTAAAATTTGTAAAGCGTACCAAATTGAACAAAACAATATAAATGCAAAATTTGAATTCATGAATATATAACGGTATCCACAGTATAGCAAAATCCATATTATGGAACAACATAATACCAGTAGTCATGTTCATACCGGTATAGCACCCACCCCTATCAGAGGCATTCAGATTAGTCATAATCAAGTCAAGTCACCTTTATTTGTATAGCACTTTATACAATACTGGATGTGTCAAAGCAGCTTTACAGAGTCAAACAGAAAAACAGTTTCAAAGTCAGTTATTGATGATTTAGTGATGTCATCATCCAGTTCAGTTCTCTTCCAATAGTGTCTGTGCAATCAGTCAAGCGTCTCCAACTAAGCAAGCCAGAGGCGACAGTGGCAAGGAACCAAAACTCCATTGGCGACAGAAATGGAGAAAAAAAAAACTTGGGAGAAACCAGGCTCAGTTGGGGGGCCAGTTCTTCTCTGGCCAGACGAAACCAGCATGGCGTGGTTTAATTCCAGGCTGCAACACGGGTGCAGAGGACTCGTCTGGTTCCCGTGATCTTGTGCCGATGGTCGTCAAGATGATGAGGTCTTCACAGGGGATCTGTCTCTGGGACACATCTAGTTGATGTGGTCTCCACTGACATTCAGGGCTGTAGAGGTCATCTCTAGGTGCTAATTCACATTCTGGACTGGATACGGACTGGATCTGGGTGGCTATGGTGACCATCTGATCTGAATACAGACTGGATCCGTATGCTACAGTGACCTCGGAATAAGAATGAAAGAGACTAATATTAGCGTAGATGCCATTCTTTTTACGATGTTATGGGAAGTGTTCCCGGTTCTGGTTGACCTATAATGAGCTCGATATGAGCTCGCTCAAGTACTGAGGAGCCAAACCATTTAGGGCTTTATAAGTAATTAGCAAGATGTTAAAATTTATTTGTTGTTCAATAGGGAGCCAGTGCAGAGTTGACAGAACCGGGCTAATATGGTCGTCTTTCCTGGTTCTAGTAAGAACTCTAGCTGCTGCATATTGCACCAGCCGGAGTTTGTTTATTAAGCGCGCAGAGCTACCACCCAATGAAGCATTACAATAATCTACCCTTGAGCTCATGAATGCATGAATTAACGTTTCTGCATTTGACATTGAGAGCATAGGTCATAATTCAGATATATTTTTAACCTTTTCGCACGTGAGTTTAAAATATACTATCTGAGCCCCCAGCGTGAGTTTTTTTTTTTTTTTTCAGGCGATCGTTATTTTAGAACTTATCGCTTTACTGTTTCCATGGAGATGTGTCATGTTTGTCATGTGACACTACAGCCACAATAGCGCTGTATGACACATGCATCTCTTTTATTTAGTTTTTCCTTTTTTATTCAAAATATTCACTGACGTGTTCGCTATATTATGAAATATCTGATATTCTGATTCTCAAATACGTGTAAGTAAATGTATTTGGTAGTGTAAACACCTTTATAATGACCATGTTAGTTGACCTATAGCGGGTGATGGGTGCCGCCATGTTCGTTCGCGCTGAATCTGAGCTGTGGGATTTAAAACACGTAAATTCACTCTCTCCTTCCAAAAGACATTAAAGTAAGTTTTCAGTGAACTGGGAGAAGTGTAGAATAAACTTTAAAGTTACCTACATATGTGTATATGATATCAATAAAACATGTTGTCAAATTATGATTGAATGGACTATTAATGCCACTTCCATAGACATCGGTGTGTATTTTACAAACTATAAATTTTTTGTTTACTATTACTTATGTGTATTTAGATGTCTGAAACCTAAAATAAGAATTAAATGGTTGAAAAAGTTCTAAACTAACGTGCTGTCTTCACTGTATCTAACGCACACACTCAAGGCTGATTTATACTTGAGCGTCCGCAAGTTCGCTTTTGAGTGCGCGCAACATCGTTTCGCGTGGCGGTGTGCACAACATTTTTTTTAAGTTTCCGTGCAGCTCCGCTTCCGAAGATGCTCGAGTTCAAAGCGACTCTAGCCGAACATGCACGTCTGTGCCAGCATTTGTGTGAAACAGAAGCAGTTTGGTGTTAAGTTCAGTCACACACACAGATCACGCTGCGGCCGAACTCGGACATTCAGGAACAAACTTTTTAGCGCTGCCCCGCAGTTTTATCAACTAAATAGCTCAATCGCTCAAGAGCTACATTATCTTTCTCAACAAGGAGCTGGTAACATCAGTTTCTAAAGGAATTAAAGCCACAGCTTTACTGTTAATAGAGAAATGCAGCAAAACGGTGGTAATTCATACATACACAGCCTCTCTCTCTCTCTGTCGTAAATGAACAATTGATGAATCACACTTTTCTGAGAATAGACTTGAAGTGGAGATAGCTAAACTGCAAGCTAACCGCTGTTTTCAGAAAGCAAGCGCATTTATCCACAGTGGAGAGAGAGCGTGTGTGCACATGGTTGC
>NW_015505426.1:21753-36134 GCF_001515645.1 Sinocyclocheilus grahami | reverse complement strand
AGTGGAGATCGCTAAACTGCAAGCTAACCGCTGTTTTCAGAAAGCAAGCGCGTTTATCCACAGTGGAGAGAGAGCCAGGTTGACAAAGATAAGTAGCACGTTTAGCAGATATTTCTGTATTGCGCAAGTATAAAGTTCTGTTTTGGGGTTTACGTCTCTTTATATCAGGCAACCCCGTTGTGTTCCTCTGCGGCCAGATTATTAACAGATGCTCTATTCATTCTTTTTTAGAAACCTCACACTTTTCTACTCAATTTTAAACGTTGTAAAATTAAGCGTGGTCCACTGCTGCACACGTGCCACAATATCGATACAGGGCCAGCTGAATCGATACTCGTATCGTCAAATCTCTGTGACGATACATCGTCGTATCGATATTTTGAACACAGCACTAGTAGACAGCATATCACTGATTATAATGGGTTCTATATTTATTTTTTGTCATGTCACCGCTCGTGTCTGGTGTACACGGTGAGAGCCATGCAGATGCACGTGAACACCGAATTCCGTTCACTTCCGTGTCTATTAATGACACATTCGCACACTATTATGTCAAAATGCATGTCTCTGCAAGTATCCATGTAAACACAGTTGCTTATGGTTTAGGACGGTGAAGGTAAACAAGTGAGAAAGAAAACGGATGTGTAACAGTATATTGGTTCAGAGCAATTTAATGTTCCAGAGGCTTTCTGTGTCATGAATGTTAATCAAACAACAAAACACAGAGAAAAATCACTTTTGTAGCTTTAACACAGATTTATTAGATTTAATTTATACAGTGAAGACTATGTAGTGCTATTTTACATTTGATTATTCAATTTCTGTACCTGAGTACTATTAGACCTACCTGGAAAATATAAAGCACTGTTTATTACATTTGTATCTTTGTTCTATTATGTTTATCTATGCTTGTAATTAGTTTATTTTCTATGCTGATTTAGCCTACTTGCCTACAAAATCACCCCAATCATTGATTTTTTTTCAGATAGAGCTATTCAAGTCATCTAGTAATTTTATTTTTTTCATATCGCAATATATATCGCAGAAAAATAAAAGAAAAAAGTTTTTTCCAATATCGTGCAGCCCTACTCCATACTGTACTTGTGATCAATATGATGTTTCGTCGTTCACTGCTACGAATTGATGATGCTCAGATAAGTAAGATTTGAACCATGACAATGCAATTCCACGAATGCCAACATAATTTTGTAGTCTTCTCAAAAGGATGTTGTGGTCGATAGTGTCAAACGCAGCGCTAAGATCCAGTAGCACTAATAGAGAAATACAACCACGATCGGATGATATTTGAGTTTTGTTGTTGAGTGCACATGCTTACTGACTAAATTCTGCTCTCTCACGAATTCTCCCATCATAAACAACAAAGTGCAGATGTAAGTATAAGAGATTTATTCATCATTCAGTGTAGATAGCTTCACTGATTATAACGGGTGTTTTTTTTAGTGTATAAACTCGCACTATAGTGAAGTTAGTCATGATGTTCTTTGATAATGTAAATGTTCTTTGCTCGTTTTCTTGCTGTTTGAATAACTGAGCAAATGTAAGCATTATAGTGAGTTACTTTGTTTTTATTCAACTGTTATCATGTTAAATTCAAATTCAGTCATATTAAAACATATTTTATGACATGACATCCATATGCTACTTCACTAAAAATATATGATGTTTAGTTAATTAACCATTGATCTTGAAAATGTCATTTATGTGGGAGTATTTCTATTATTATTCTTTCTCTAGCTTCTCTAACTTTTCTTTATCTCACACATACATATCTCACTCAACTGAGAATTTGTGATGTTGTGATGTCAAACGCAGCGCTAAGATCCAGTAGCACTAATCGAGAAATACAACCATGATCGGATGATATGTGAGTTTTGTTGTTGAGTGCACATGCTTCCTGACTAAATTCTGCTCTCTCGCGAATTCTCCCATCATAAACAACAAAGTGCAGATGTAAGTATAAGAGATTTATTCATCATTCAGTGTAGATAGCTTCACTGATTATAACGGGAGTGTTTTTTGAAGTGTATAAACTCGCTCTATAGTGAAGTTAGTCATGATGTTCTTTGATAATGTAAATGTTCTTTGCTCATTTTCTTTAGCTGCTGTTTGAATAACTGAGGAAATGTAAGCATTATAGTGAGTTACTTTGTTTTTATTAAACTGTTATCATGTTAAATACAAATTCAGTCATATTAAAACATATTTTATGACATGACATCCATATGCTACTTCACTAAAAAAATTTGATGTTTAGTTAATTAACCATTGATCTTGAAAATGTCATTTATGTGGGAGTATTTCTATTATTATTCTTTCTCTAGCTTCTCTAACTTTTCTTTTTCTCACACATACATATCTCACTCAACTGAGAATTTGTGATGTTGTGTTCTGCTTCTGCATAGTTGTGGCAGAACTTCACTTCAGCACGTTTACAATGGCTTTTCCTCCTGACAGTACTCATAATTGCAGTCGCTATCGCTCTTCCAAGGGACAGCTGTCTCTTTTTTTTTTTTTTTCTTTCAGCAGTGTCATTGTTCTGTGTGTTGACAGGGTAAATTATGCAGAGGTACAGAGTGAATATTTAATGGTGTAACCTTAGGGCTGGAACAGGCCCACATGAGAACCATCAGCACCTCCACTGCGTCAGCTAGGGCTCTTCCACACTGTACTATGATGACATGGGAATAGAATCTTAGAGTAGATAACATCCTAGAACTTGGAGCCCCTAAATTGCCAGTATTGCACAAAAATGAATTTCCATGAGCTTGGAAGTGCCTGTGTATACAGATGACAGATTAATTACAGGATACCCAATCCCTCGCTATAATGAAAGATGGAGCATTTTTCTAATTCACTTTTAAGTGTCTATTTCCCAGAAGAGCTAAGCAATTACAAACTATCATAACATATAATGTAATAAAGGTCTTCTGAAAAGCTTGTAAAGTCATATTAGGAGATAAGTTGCAATAGTACTTAGGAGTATATGTGAAAATGTACTTACCCAGAAAAAAGAAAATGTACTTACCCAGTTATTCCAAACCTGTATTTTGTGGAACACAAAAGAAGATATTTTGAGCTGTCCATACATTGAAAGTCATCGGGATACAAAACAATGGAGTTTGGACCCCATTGACTTATTGTATGAAGAAATATATGTATATTAAAATATAAAATATTTTTAAAAATAAAAGTATTTTAAGTACCATAGAAGAGAGAAATTCATTGAGGTTTGTAACAGCATGATGTTATTTGTATATGGGTATAGTACTGTATATTGTTTTATATTAGCTTTAATGTTTGTATTTTAATTGTAGTAATTTTGCTTTTGTTTTATGTATTTATTTTTCTTTAAATACTTTACTTTAGCTTTAATTTATATCTGTTTCCGTTTTAGATTTAGTAATTTTAGTACTCAAACTTAAACCGACTTAAAAATTTCAGTTAGTTGCCAAGCCATTTTTTCAGCAAAGTTTTTCATGTAATATTTATATTTTATTTAATTTTAGCTTCATTTCAATTAACGAAAACATTTGTAATAGTTTTAATTTTCGTTAACAATAATTTTTATTTAAACCATCCCTTTAAGATGGCAGTATCGTGGAAAATAGGACTTTGTTTGCACTTTTGAAATGAAAGACTTCATTACACCCTGTGGTGTGGAATATGGCTCCCTTAATGCAGTTCCAGGTATATCAGGTGACATAAGTGGCCGGTTGCATAAACTGCTAATACTAGTCTTAAAAGTTAGACACCTGATTTGTTTTCTGCTAAACTGGTCATAATTTTTAAAAGTCAGTTATATAAAAACATAGATTTAACTAATTTAAATCTGAAAAGTAAGACTGATAACCACTTGGTTAACTGCTAGTTAGTCAAACTAGTTCTTAAGACACAGTCTTAACATGGTGACTGGTTATGCAACTGGCCCCAGTTGAATAAGTGCTCTATTTTTTTGTTTGTCACCAAACAATCTGATGGTTTGTATATATTAGTATTTCTAGAGTTTTAGCATTTAGTTTTAATGACTTTTTCTTATTTGTAAGTCGCTTTGGATAAAAGCGTCTGCTAAATGACTTAAAGTAAAGTAAAAGTAATGTTCATTATGGGACATTGGACAGTAATACTGTCACTTTAAGTTCTATGAAATGGTAGTTGTTTTAAATAATGATGTATGAATGTAATTATTAATTTTTTTAAGCCATTCATGATGACATTCATGATGATTCAAAGATTGATTAATTCAAATAAATGCTGTTTTTTTTTTTTTTTTCCCCCCGAACTTTCTATTCATCAGAGAATCCTGAAAAACACATATTACTTTCCAAAATGTTAAGTAGGACAATTGTTTTCAACATTGATAATAATAAGAAATGACTCTTGAGCAGCAAATCAGCATATTGGAATGATTTCTAAAGGATCATGTGACACTGAAGACTGGAGTAATGGCTGCTGAAAATTCAGCATTGCCAACACATAAATAAATTACATTTGTATATATATTTAAATAAAAAATAGTTATTTCAAATTGTAATATATTTAATAAATAAATAACTTTTGCTAGTTGTCTCAACTAATCGGTATAAAAGGACTTGATTAGGCTAGTTAAAACAGATTATACCTAATAATGGGAACACTGCCTACTAGAGTTGCACGGTTTACCGGTACTATGGTAGTATCAAGATACTAAGGCTCCAAAATACTGGCGGTGCCACTGTATTTTTTAAACGGTAGTATTGTCATTACGGTTTTACCATAATAAATGTATGTGGGGCAGTCACTAAAATGTTCAAACACTTGTGCCTTCAAATAAACGATACAAAAGCATCTTTTTTGTCTTGTCGCCTTTCTGCGGTGCCCTTTAGTGGTGCAAAAGGCTGTGTAGAATTCGCGCCCTATGCCTGTTTTACACTAGATGGGAGCCACACATGCTCATTGTGCTTCCACACTGGCAGCGTTTGTCGCGCGCACACATGCATCTAACATGCTGGATAGTGTAATTTGCATGATAAAAGTAATCTTAACATTAAATATACATATAAACTATAGTTTTTAATCATTTAAACAAGTCTTTGAAATTTGGGCAAAAATCTCCTGGCAATGATGTCAGTGTTTCCCAAACATTGATTTATTTGTGGCGGCCCACCACAATATCAACACTGACCGCCACAAATAGATTTTCCAAAATGCTTCGACTTCGTTGAATAAACGTGAGCACAGCACGTTTCAAAGTCAAAACACAGCGCAGGTGTTTTTATATGTATCTTTGAAGGGAACCGATTGTCTTCAGAAAAGTTTTGATGCAATTTTCATTTAATCTTTCCTATAATGCCTGATAAAGTAGCGTTCATGAGCGCAGCGCTGCTTTGTTTACAGCCGTTACCAGGGAAACCGCTATTTCTGCCTCCCTTAAAGTGCCTCCTGCTGGCAGAGAATGAATTTGCATTTTCAATAATCCCGTCTGCTGTTTTATATTTACATTATATACATATATACTGTATTTCCCCCGGGGGAAGTGCCACCACACATAGAGTGCAAAGTCTGTGGGAAACACTGAATGTGTTTTTGTGCATTTATTAAGGCTATTTTTTCACAGCGCTGAATGTTATATGGTGGTTGGGAAACACAGAACTGCCGCATCGCCTCTGCGTACTGTGTGTATACTCTAACCTGTTAACCTGGGTGCCAAAAAAAATATGCGCTGCATATGTCCTGCTTACACGTGCACATTAATACCAGTTTCACCACAAAATAAACGTGACTAAACATCCGAAGGTAAGTTAAAAGAAAGAGTACAACTTTACAATCCATATCCTGTCTCATGTAATCGCTCAATCAGTGTTTCAGCCGTGCAAAGATGTCAATCCGTTTTGATTTTTGTAATCAAATGAAGGCATAAAACATGTACAATTTAATGAATCTTTTAAAATGTAATATAGTGAAATTTAAACAATTCCTTCATTTTTTGACAAACAGTGTTTTTGGCAGGAAGTGATGCTCAAACAGTGCATGTATATATGATATAAGGATTTGATTACGTGTACAGCCCTACTTTTGATTTAAACAAATTCTGACATTCTGTGTTATACTGTAAATTAAATTTTTATTACTGGATTCCACAATTTCGTATGTTTTTCAAATTGCAGAAATCATAGTATGTAAAAGCTACGACTGTTCATGTGAACTGTGGCCTTCTTAAAGCATTAGCAAGAAGGCAGTGCACCATGAAAAACCTGTGGATTCCTCCCACACCTCTTACAGATTCACAGTTCTGGAGGTCCATCAGGGTGGCAGACGGGTGAGGCAGTGATGAGTGCTCTGTGGCGGCGGTCCAGACTTCACAGCTGTGTTCTGGTCTGTCCACAGCCCCTGCCAATACTACATGCTGGAGAGAAACAGACCCCTGTGTGTTTGCTGGTATGTGTGTGATGGAGAGGGGGATTTCACACACCCTAAGCTAAGAGAAACTGATGTGGGTTGCTTATTTAATGTGCATGGTATATTTGTTTGAACTTTTACTTTTATTTGACCTCTAACAAATGATTTCATCTATTTATTTTGCCATGGAAGCTACAATTTTGTGTGGTCGTCATGATGGTTGCTGGGGATTTCAAAGTGGTTGCTTATTGGCCCATGTTAAAAGATCCCCTCCTTAAAATGCAGTTTTTGAGATGTAATTCATGTCTGTAGTAGTGATGTCAAAAGTACCGGTACTTCGGTACCAAGTCGATGCTTTTAAAAGCAGAAAGTACTGATAGGCGCCGCGGCTACATTCAAACGCTCCCGTTTGTATTTGTGTGAGCACTCTGTGAAGAGCGGCTAAGATTTCTATTTCCATGTTTTTGCAGTGTTGAACCTCCAAACACAGACATTCGTTGAAAATTTTTACCAAAAAAAATAATTGTTACACTAATTTTTGCTGTGGTACCGATAACCATGAAATTGTTCTAGTATTGGTACCAAATACTGAGATTTTGGTATCGTGACAACACTAGTCTTTAGCACAAAAGATACACAACGATTTGAACAAACACCTCAGCCAAAGTATGGGCAGTAATAGAGATGATTGTTATTTAAACCTCTCGCATGCTAAAACATCTGTTCTGTGGAACCTGTACATTGGAAATTCTTTGCTGTTACTACAGAGGACAGCTGATTCATTATGGCTTAAACAGCAGGAAATATGTTTCTTTGTTAAGCTGAGAGCCTTTATGAATTTTGTCTGCATCATAGAAGATTTTTGTTATTTATTATTTTTGCACATTGTGTGTTTTGGCCTGCTACCTTGCCTTTGAGTACAGTATGTAAATGTGTTGGGTTTTCCACTGAATCCTTCAGTCCTTTATCTCAGTGTTGTAGTCTGACTCGTAAACATAATTGACTGTGTCCAAGAAAGCAGGTCGTATCAATATTATTGAAATATGGGCCCAAAATTGGGGCTTTGGAATATTTCAGCTTCTTCTCAAAGAAGTTTAGAATAGTGAACCTTTGTTAAATTCTGAGGAAACGTCCCTCCCTGGGCCAACCACCGTTCCTTTAAAAGAGCATGTTTAGTAAGAAACATTTCACTGACAATAAGCATCTAATTTTTGCTTGTTGTATGTTTATCATGCTCGATAGCGTGACACCATTCTGCACTAATAACCCTGTCAGAAGGTTATTGCTAACCTCATTCCCTAATGTTCAGAGCTGAAGTATGTGTCTGCCCATGGTTTGGGAGTGACGCAGTATGTCTGTGTCAGCCGCCTCACAGATGGTCTTCTCTATCGCCCAGGCAACCGTCCAGCTCAACAACTCCCTCATGTCTGTGTCATCCCACACCACATGCTCGTCATAGCATTCCAGAACGGGACTGAATCCTCCAGCCATGCTGGAGCCGCTTTGTCACGAAGCCAACAGCTTCTATCATGTGTGTGACTGATGAAAGAAAGAAGCCCACTCCCTGGAGTAAAACAGTGACACCCAGGGCTGTACGTTAACTTATTGTTCACATAGCACTGGTGCTACAGAGGTTGATAGTTTTGTAGCACAGGACAAACAGTTGTAGCACAAGTATAAAACGTCTGTTATTATGTCTGAAAACAAACACAAGTAATGGAGTCCATCACTTAAACAGGCACTGATGTTCCATACAGAGCACAAAAAATACAAACCATCACAAAAATAGTTTTTAGACAAAGTTTTCTTAATTTGATAAAAGTGGAAGAGTGCAGAAACATAACACCTCTAACACCTTAACAAAATATAAAATAAAAGAGAATGGCAGACATGTAGGCCAAAGTGAGCAAAGATAAAAATCTTTGTCATTATTTTATCTTTGTTATTAGAAAATAAGAACAAAGCTATACATTCAACATTTACATTAACATTCAAGAAATTGAATGAACAAATATTAAAATAAAACACTATATACATAAATTATACTTTTTTTTAAAGCAACTGACTGATAAGTTCATCAGTCAAGAGCAGTGAGTGATTTTTTTCTGTGTTGTTGTTGTTTTATTAACATTAAAAGAATAGTTTCTGTCATCTGTCTTTCAATTCTGTCATAGTGTTTCATTTTTATACCATCATTTACTCAAGTTGTTTTAAACCTGAATTAGTTTATTTCGTCTGTTGAACATAAAAGTAATTTTTGAAGAATGTGGGTAACCAAGCAGTTGCTGGTCCACAGTGACTTCCATGGTATTTTTTTCCTACTGTAAAAGGCAAAATCAATCAGACGCGTAAGACCACTTAGTCCAATAATCAGGCGCTTTTTGACAGGCTCTCAGTGTGAAGAAAAAGCGCATGCAGAACAGCACGTGAATTAAATGTAGGGATGCACCGATACCACTTTTTCCAGTACTCGCCTGATACGATACTTTTATTTTTGGTACTTGCCGATACCGAGTACCGATACCGATATTTTTATTGCATTTGTCAATTTTTTAAATATTGGGTACAGAAACCAAAAGGGTATGTATAATGTTAGTTGGTTAACTTAATTTATCAAATAGATACAGTCAAACCAAAATTTATTCAGACACCTTCAACATTTCTCACAGTTTATTCGCTATAGTTTAGAAAATGGTAATAAAATATGACAAGAACTCAGAGTTACACTGTGTCAGAACAAATTTATCTTGATAATGTTAGATAATTTTGATAGAAAGGTATGTAATAGATTACAATCAACCAAAATAATTCAGACAGCTGTTAGTATGACAGTATTTACACAACTATGAATACTTTGTTGGGCAACCTTTAGCCTCAATGACAGCCTGTATTCTCCTGGGCATGCTGTCATCCAGCTTCATGAAAACCTCAACTTCAGTTTTTTTCCCAGACCCAAATTTGTATCAATTTTACTGGTAGTCCACTGTATGAAGAATTTTTGGGTATGATTTGTCACAAAGATTTGTTTAAATTATATAAATGCATATTTGCTGAATGCTGACAGCAAACGAGAAAGTATTATAGTGTTTGCCTTTCTATTATTAATAATATAATATTTTGTATACATTTTAATTTCCTTTCTATCTGATTATTAGGCAGACTTCTATCCGTATTAGACAGAACGGTTAACTACGACGGCGAACAAGAGGAAGAATGTGAGCACTGTGTGTTCAGATGCTGAGAGCGCCGTCAAAATAAAAGTCCCGCCTCGAATGCATCGGCCAAACAGAAAAACGTATCGGCCGATGCCGATATTTGAAAAATGCCATATAGCGGCCTTGGCGATATATCGGTCGACCACTAATTTAATAGTCCACGATCTAAAATCGTCATTTCGCACATCCCTAACTACCAAGTATAATCAATCTCACACACACAAACGAGCACAACGAAATCATTTCACACTATTAAGCATCTGTGTTATGAACATGCAAAACTGTATCGCACACGTGCTACAGTGGTAAATGTATGTCGCACTGTACAGCCCTGGTGACACCCATTGTTGTCTAACAGGAAACCACTTTCTGTCCTTTACTTTTCATCAGTGTGTTGTTTACAGTTGCATTTCATTCTTTTAAATTCATAGTTTATCTTTGTTTTAGTTTTACTTAGGTTGTTTTCCCCCAAAAGTCAACATGAAATCAGAATTGAGCTATACTACTGTTCAAAAGTTTGGTGTTAGTAAGACTTTGTTTTAATCTTTTTGAAAGAAGTCTGTTATGTTCACCAAGGCTGCATTTATTTGGTTAAAAATATATAGTAAAAACAGTATTATTGTGAATTAAAATTACAATAAAATACCAGTTTTCCATTGTAAAATGTAATTTATTTCTGTAATGGCAAAGCTAGATTTCCAGCAGCCATTACTCCAGTCTTCATTGTCACATGATCCTTTATAAATCATTTTAATAAGCTAAATGTCTTTTAATGTTACTTTTTTAATTTAACGCATCGTTACTGAATATAAGTATTATTTAAAAAAAACCTTACTGATGCTATACTTTTGAACGGTAGTTTACTTTCTTAATAAACATTTCTGGTCTCATTATGCATAATTCATTTGGTGCAAACTATACTGAAACTAAATAAAAACATAGTCACCTTCAAAAAATAAACTCATCAAGAATGATGTAACACCTGTTTTTCATGATCCAACTTATTTTCAATGAATTAAAACCTGCCCTACTTAGTTTTTTGTTATTATTATTGGATATCCAATTTCAACCAGAAATGCATCAAATAATGAACATAAAGGGTTTGTGAATGACATTTGATGTTGACTGAAAATGACTGTGAAAATGCAGCTGGCACAAAGGAGGCAGAATGAATGAACTCAAAATATAAGGTGATGAAGTGTTTCTTAGATTATCTTTTTTTTATGGGAAGTGGACATATTGTAAAGTATTTAGACAGCTAAATGTGAGGAAGTCCTCATGCAGAGAAACCTAGAAAGCATGTCAAAGCTGACATGGCTACAGTATGGCAGTTGTTATCTTTTTTAAACTCATTTGACTATGTAAATGTATTAGGATGTCTTTTCTCATTCATCTGATATGGAAAAGTAAACATCAAACCTAAGCGCCTATACATACAGAAACATTTTTATTTCTACTTTAACTGTTTAGGTCTACTTTTATATCTAGTTTTATTGATATTTGTAAGGCTTGCGTTTCATACCTTAAGTAGTACCTTCTTTACTGTTTCTTGGTGGACTTATAAAAAACAAAACTTGTGGCCTTACTTACAAGCTGCATTAAGCCAGCCAACCAGCTTGGAGCTGGCCAGTTTAGCTAGCTGTCTATTAGACTGAAACTGGTTATAAAGTGACTTTAATGTCGTGTTTTCTGTTTTGAAGATATTGTTAAATTGATCTCCATGAGAGTTCTTACTTCAAATGCGTCTTTGATTAAATGTTGTTAGTCTGCGCGCTAGAGCTAATTTGATGGTCTGCAATATTAAACTGACAAAGACCTATATTTTTCATATACTCAAAATTTGCAAGTCTCCTTAATTTTGTTTAATGTTTGATTGCTTCTGTTCCTGGTGAATCTCCAGACTGAATGTTTAATGCACTGCTATTTTAGTGTCTTGTAAGTGCTCATTATTTTTCAGCTTGGCTAGATAAAGTGGGTACGGTTTACATGTGCCTGACGCACTGTCAATGATGTGAATTATTTAAAGAACAGCCATTTCTCCCCTATCATTTTCTCCCTCTTTTCCTCCATTTCAGTGTGTATCTCAAGATTTGTTTTTGAGGCACGTGCTCGTTTTGGCGACAAGATGGTAGCGTGCTATTTTCAGCCTCTTACCTAACATGACTGCAGTTCTTACCACAGGGACAGATGTGAAGGGCTAAATTATTGATGACTTGAGTGTACTGCATTCATTCAAGCACTTTATTTTAGTGCATGCATTCTCAGTCATTCCCACATGCCATGAGAGTGCTGATGACAGAGACTTTTCTTATTTCCTGTCTTAATTTTCTCAATGTTACAGGAATTTCTATTCTCTAATGATGTGAACACCCAGCAAAAACAGGGCTGAAAAAAAAGCTATCAAATTTTGTTATTTATCATCAGTGGTTGCTCAAAAGGAACCCGCAACACTGATAAAATCAAAGGTAACTGCAAGGGGTGATGTCACACTAAATATTGGCTAAATGAATATGACATTGTGATTAGACTGCAAATTTTCAAAATTGACTGGCCTTTTGGTTGTCTAAACCTTAAAGTGTGTGTGTGTGTGTGATGTGTGTTTGTGATGGACAGCCAGGATAGAGGGTGAGGTTAGTGGATAGAGAGAGATCAGGAAGTAAATGCCATGCTGCTGTTACTAAGGCTGAGATATCAGTAGGGGTTGGCGTTGAAATACTGCACTTGTGTGACATGCATGCTGCAGTGGTGTTAGCCAAACAGCTGTGACTTCCCATGTGTCTGTGTGTGTCTGATTATCACTGCCACCCCATGAGCCAGACAGATTTGCAGATGATGGGAAGTCTATCCGTGAGGAACATAATCAGGATTCAGCCATTCATAGCGATGAAAGAAGGTCACAAGGTTGGACTTTGAGGTTCAGCCTGAGCGTCCATGACTGATCCCTGCTCCAACCAGATGCAACTCATGGCGGGATTAATTGAAGCCATTGCCTTATAGATATAAGCAAACATTTTTATTTGATTATATCCATGCAGACTCACTCGAGTTGTTGCTTTGGTATGCTAGTGTTGAGAAATGAGTTTTACAACTGCAAAGTTTTTTGTTAGAAAATCAGTAAAAATGTAGTTGTATACTGAAACGTTCAAGAATCAGTCAGATATGCTGATTTGAGTAAGTGCATTTGGAGTGCTTTGAGGTTTATCTCTACAGCTTTGGATGTGCTCTTTTTTTAAGAGGCTTATGGAGAGCTGATAGTGTGACTGAAGACTGAAGTCAAAGGCTTAAACATCACAGTCATAATCAGCATTCCCAATTCAAAAGATGAACATGTAAACACTGCTGATGACGGCACCAGGGAAATCAAGACTGACATTTAGTTTTGACACCTGCTGAGCGCAATATGAATATTTATATATATATATATATATATATATATATAAAGTTTTCATCTGCTGTTCCTGTTATCAATTTTGTTTAACTTTTTATCACTGAGCAAATTGCTGCTAAACTAAACATGGTGTTTCACAATTAGGGCTGCCACAAATGACTGTTTATTTTGATTAATGTATCGACTAATTTATCGATTAATCTAAACTATTTATTTCCCACAAAAAAATCAACAATTTTACTTAAGAATATTTTATTAAACTATATTTCATTAAACCAAATGAAATCCAAAAGTAAAAAAGTGCAACATAAAGTGCAAGAAGCAAGTGTCCATCTCATAGTCCAAATCACTGAAATCAAAGTTCAGTATTATAGTGTAAGATCCAAATCCACGTGTTCTAGTCTACTACTAAAAAAATTATAATCAAAAAAACACATTTTAAAGGAGTATTTACCAGAAATATTATTTACCAGAATTGATTTAGGAGAAAAATTATTTAATAACAAGAAATTAAAAAAACTTTTTTTTTAAGTCCCCATGTAGTCAAAGATTTTATCCTTTAAAACTCATCTTTGATCATCAAAATGACATATTTAAATGTTATTCTCGTGCCTTAAAATAGCTTGAATGCAACTCTACACCCTTGCCTCATTTACTATACGCAGATCTATGAATACACAAATTAGCCCCGCCTCCACTCAGTCACCCACCAGCCAGCCATGAGCCAGCGCCTCCTGATCCACGAACTGAACTGTAGTAAACGCGATACAATGGCAATGGCAAGAGGAAATATTGGTTTAATTAAGCCATTTGTGTTTGAACCATAAATAAGCTGGTATGCTCAATGTAAGCAAGGAGACTGATGGCTAACTTCGTGAGGTAACATTATCTGTTTGCGCTGGTTCGTACACGGATAATGACTGATAAAACAGTTTTTACTAGCGGACAACTACAGTGGATACTGTAACATTCGTTAAATTTATTTACTTGACGATGTTGTGTCCTCAAAATGCCTTGAAGACTCAAATGCAGCCAAGTTTGTGATTCCAAATCGCGCCCGCGATCATACACGTGTGACGTGCGGATGTCAATGCGGGAGAGGTGCGTCTGTCTCCGGGCTACTTTTATACTGCTGCCGTGGGTTATTATTCAAGTTAGCGGTTCTAAATGCAAGTAAATAAGCGCTAACAGCACATGACATTGTGAAAATAGGGGGAAATATTAACTGTTAGCGAAACATCTACAGAAAAAATATAAATGTTACCGGATTAACCTGGCTGCCTTCTCACTAGACCCTCTGCTTTGCAGCACATTTAATGATATACTAAGGATAGGATCCCTTAACACGATTGGTTATTGAATTTTGTGACGTAGCAAAAAAA
>NW_015505426.1:2116-20846 GCF_001515645.1 Sinocyclocheilus grahami | reverse complement strand
GGGGGAAATATTAACAGTTAGCGAAACATCTACAGAAAAAATATAACTGTTACCGGATTAACCTGGCTGCCTTCTCACTAGACCCTCTGCTTTGCAGCACAGTTAATGATATGCTAAGGATAGGATCCCTTGACGCGATTGGTTATTGAATTTTGTGACGTAGCAAAAAAAAAGGCTGTTTCAAACTGCGTTTCTGTGACTGCCTTTGGGAAACTACAGTTTTAAGGAGAAAATACTCAGAAAAAAACTTAAAACATTAAAAACACCACATAGACAAATAAACAACATGATTTACAAATGATTGAACATGACACAAAAAACTTGATTTTCACCACAGGGGGACTTTAAATAAAATCAATTAATTAGAGATGCTTTTGATTATTAAAATTTAAAGGGGTCATATGATGCTTTTTTAAAGATCATTATTTTGTGTATTTGGTGTAACAGAATATGTTGACATGCTTTAATGTTCAAAAAATTTTATTCAAAATTGTTAAAATACATAATGTATTATAAACAATAGAGCTAATGTACATTACGCATTACAACAAAGGCCTGCAGGGAGTGCCAACGGCCTGACGATTGTTTTTACACATTACTGTGTGATCTAATACTTGTTTAATATTGACCAAGCACCATTTAATTCAAATGTCCACTTAATCTTTAATATTTGGCCATTTCTTTAGGACAGAAATGCTATAGCCACTGTAATTAAAAGAATATGTGGACATCAAGACATGTAAACTCAGAGTGAGGGTTTCAGCTTTTATTTTGAAACCGCAATGTATTCTCCTGAGTTTGCATATATTTATAATTGATTTACCTTACAAATCTGATGAAATGGCGCACGTTGCTTTCCCAGATGAACATTATAATAAACCCAAACTCACAACAACATGCAGAGATGGAGTTTGAGATGCTCCACACATGTAAATGATAACCGTTCCTGTGGAACTACTGTGAACAGAGCCGCTGTGTGACGCACGTACTTAACCTACACGCATTTAAATAATTAAAGCGTATATATTGTATTAGAACTGCGTCGCATACAATTATTTAATTAAATCGTAGCATTTGTGAATTCACAATTATGCTTAATTATGTTTAATATATCATGCAGCCTTGGAAAACAGACTAATAATGTGTTGTATACATTCTCATCTGTGAAATGTGCCACTTCCGGTATTTTGCCGGTTAGTCGACGCGAGCAAAATTAAGTAGAGGATTTTTAAAAATCGAATAGTCGAATAAAATCGACGAATCGCAACAGCCCTATTCACAATAACGTTTAAAAGAAAGGGTTTACTTGAAATGTTCAAGCTGGCGAATTGTAGCTGTTAATTAGCCCCAAAATTTAAATAGAAAATTAACAACTTATTTTTATTATATGTTTAAAGCACCAATAGTTAACCAAAATGTGACACTGGGGTCTTTGAAATTGTTGACTACAAATTAGTATTTGTAGTTAAAAATATCTTTAATGAGTTCTAGTGGATCAAAACGAACTATTTATAAAATAATTTATGGTTGTTATGTGGTCCTAACTGGTTTAGTGGATTGATCGGTCTCAAATCAAATCAGTCTCTCTGATTGATTGATTGATTGACTGATTAATTTTTTTCATTTATTATTTGATTTTAATGATTGAAACCGTAAATCCTTAATAATAATAATAATAACAACAACAATTGCAATTTGGTCTTCTCTTTGCCATTGTGATTTAGGCTATTTGATAGTAACCTGGAACCACATAAAATCAGATACAAAAACAAATTGTGAGCCTGTGAAACTTAATCACATTGAAGCAAACTGAATTAAGAGATCTGTATAATCACCTGGCCTGATGGGAGCCTAGTTAACCCATGTGACCACATGGCCTGGTTTTTCAAGCAGGGATTTTGCCATTCCATATCTATTCTACATGTTGCTAATTTTGTATTATTTTTTTTTATGAAAGTGTGCCTTGTACTGCTCGATACTGTACATAACCTCCACCATTGATTAATATTAAAAAACAAGAAACAAGAAATTAAAAAAAAATCAGTCAATAAATGATTTAACAGTATTGTTTTTCCCTCTCTGTCTGTCTAGTGTTGCTAGATAGCTTGTTAGCATTATGTTTGGTTGGATGATGCAGTTAAATCATCTTCAGGCTTGGTAATGCTTGGGGCATAAACAGTGTCCGCTAGCATCAGCGTGACTCTCAGTATTAAGGAGTAGTAGGAGGGAGGATGCTGTTCAGCCCAAGGCATGTCTTTGTCAGCCTCATGCTGAATTTAGCATCTGGGTGGAGACGCTAGTGGTGACTGTTGTCGCTTGCCTTGAGGTTTCGCCACAGAATCCAGAAGCGCCAACTTCCTCTTTAAGCGAACACAGCACAGCCTAGTTTAGCAAGCTTCCATAGAGGATCATTCATTTGGCCCCAGAGACTCTACATGCTTGCTGTTCTAGCTTTCTAAGCACAGAAGCTAATGGAGCTGTAAATGTTTTTCACAGTAAATCTGATATTTTATATCACAAATATGCCAGATAATCCAGTTTTTGTTTATTTTTCAATTGTTATCTCCTATTATGTTAATTTGTTTGTATATGTGTGCGCACACATTTTTGTGGAAATGTAGGTCACACAGGCTAAGAGCAGTAAGGTTATATTTTGCACTCTACATTTTAGTGGTTTAAAAATGTAGCTGGAACCGCAGGCTGCCCACTCAGGATTGAGAAATCTCATTATAATGTCCTTATTCTGAAGTTACAGGTTGCAAATCAGAGTTTTTTTCTTCATTGGAACAGATTTGGACAAATTTTGTATTTAATTTAGCTGATAAAAGCATCACAATAATCTACACGACTTCAGTACATCAGTTAATATCTCGTGAAAAGAAAAGCTTCGAGGGGCATTCTGTGAAGAGGATGTGGTTAGTGGTCTTGTAGTACTAGCAAGCCCATCTTCTTGGTTACAGGTTCTCTCTCTTATAAAATGGAAATTCTGGTCCTGGATGAAGATTGGTCAATATAGTCATGCTATACTAACAGCTGTGATGCACATAGTCGCTGATAGTCTCTGTGTCGGTCAATGTTGCTACTCCACTGTGGGTGACAGATTAAAGAGACTGGTCTACAACAGAAAAAGCAATGGATGAAAAAGAGATGAACGGTTTAAGGAGTGATGCTTGAGAATGAATGCTGCTCATATTGTGTGTTGCATTGGACAGAAAGTGGCTTTACCGAAAGATGAAATATTTCCATTATACATGGAAAATTCTTGCAGTGTTGTGTCCGGGGCACAAAGATGATGTTGCAAGTCATGCCTACTGCGTTTTAAAGATGTTCTTTTGTCTCTTCCTCCTCCGTTTCTGCCTTGTGCATGTACACAGCTACATCAGGCCTGAAAGTCTCAGGTTGGAATGCAAGTGATTCCTCATAAAATCCAAACTATGCTGTGCACGCCCATAATGCACACAGCTCCAAGGATTTGGCAGTAGCTTGGGCTTTAAAGAGTTTTTCTTGTGTTCTTTTGAAATTGCTATTAGTATCCTGAAGTAGTGGCAAAAAAATTAATGAATGAAAATAAGTGATGATTCACTGTGTCAGACACCTTAGAAGCTAAATACATAAATGTTTTCTTTCTTTGTCACATTCCTATATTTTTCCGTCAAGTGGAGGTTTGCTTCCATTGTCAGAAGAGATGTGAACTATGTATCGGGACATTTGCTCTGGGTGGAGTGGGGCAGGCTTTGAAGCAAACTTTGGACTTCCAGGGTATAGGGCCATGATTTCAGAGATGTGGAAAGCACGGATGGACCATTAGAATCCAGTCATAAAAATGGAATTTACTGTATAATGTGAAATGTCACAGAATTTGGCAAATTGTGGATGAAAAAAAAATTCAAAGTAGTGCTGTACAATCAATCATATTGCAATATGGTGTCTGTGTTTCCATAGTAACAAATTGTTATTCAATTTTAATACACAGAATCTAGAAAAATGAAAACAGAATTTCTGAAAAAAATTAATTGAATAGCACAGTGACCTGTTATTAAAATTGTAATAAATCATTAAATTGCAACACTTGTATGATTTGATCAGTATTAAAACACAGCATTTGGGGAAAATATAACACTATGTAAAGAAAAAAAAAACACCATGTAAAGATATACAAATTGTTATTACTATAATGTTACTATATTTTGTAAATTTACAAAATATTATAAAAGCTGTAAATATGTCCATGTTAAGCCTGATAACCATTAAATGGCCAATATTAAGAATAAGCCCTTTTTTAATATATTAAAAGCTAAAATCAATAGTTTTTGTCAATGTCCAGTATAGGTCGCGTTGCATTGTGGTTGTATGTATTGTGTGTAACACTGTTGTCATGCTTGGGATGGTTTTTGCACTTATTTCTGGCATGGGAAGGAAATGCCTGCTCTGTGTTGATGGGATAAGAGTGTTAGCAGGAAACATGTTTCAGCATTCACCAGTGAACTTTGACTTTGACCTCCTACAGCCTAAAATCTGCTGTCAACTAAACATTCAGCGGTCAAGAAATGTCATCTGCCTTTGTTTTGGCCTTGTTTTTATTATCTGTGAAATACCATACATTGAAATATCATTAATGAAGACAATCAGTAGAAATATAGAGAATATGTATTAGGGGTGTAACAGTACACAATAGGGGTCGACGGATATGTGTTTTTCAAGGCCGATACCGATTATTACAGATCAAGTAGACTGATAACCGATATTTTGAACCGATATACAGTATATGTCTGGTGTAAAAATGAAAATTAATGTCAAAATTAAGAATAACAAGGGCTCTGACAAAAACTGCCTTCCCTGGTGTTGGTCGAGTGTATTACTCCCACAGTAAAATCTTTATTTTAAAGAGTTAAACTCTTTATTTTTTGACAAACAAAGGATTTATCATTAAAAGGTGGCAGCAAATCGCTGATTTTATCACTGAATCATTCATTCAATTGATTCGTTTGAATGGCTGATTCATTCAGGAATGAAGCATGTGACTGTCTTTATGAATCATGAATCACTGATTCACTAGATTCTTTCAAAAACACACTTTCATTCATGAATGAAACACCGCTGCGTTTGCTTTTAGAGATGCGCTGGCTGAGCTGTTACTTTATTTGGAACTATTTTCATTGATGAAAAATCAGGCAGTACTTGTTTATTGAACTGTTGTATTAAATCAATATCACATTTGCAAACTCCTTTAATAACTATTAAAATCTGTCACTCTCCTTATCGCGATCTGTGGGCACAGAGAAAATGAGAGTTCTCAAGACTCAAAAGCACGTGCAAATGATACGTTCCGTCATCTGTCATCGCGTTATGAGTACAATTATTAGTAATAGCCGCAATCCTGCACCTGAAATTCAAGACCTGCTCTGTGTTCTCTGCTAATAATCCGACTGTGAATGATGTGAGCGGCGTTTTGGTGTCAGTGAGAAGCTGCAGCCGGAGGATTTTTGGTGTGCCGGCAGAACAACAACAATGTGCTACATGTTTATTTTCCCCTAAATTTTTCTAATTGACGGAAATTCGTCGTAGTGACAGAAAACTTTCATCCCTCAGTAGTATTATGCACATCATACTGCACCACAGTAATATATTTCTGATAATGTCTTTAAGCTAACCCGTACTTATATTTTGACGGGTTGCCATGAGGAACTTGTTTCTGTAGGTCTATGTAAATGATATGAAGATAGTTTTACTCCAATGAAACTGTTAAATGCTCATGAAGTGACTCTTAGAGGGAGTCAGAGTAGTTCTGGAGATGTTGTTCATGTATTTATGTCCTCATGTAGTGAGACGACAGAAGCTGAAATCACAGGGGGCGTCGCACACTTTGTGTAGAAAACAAAACCGCGCACCTGTGCCATTTACATACACGGAGACACACAGAACATGCTGGATTCATATTTAAATAGTATTTTTGCGGCTTAATATTTACAGATACTAGTCCATATTGCGACTCTATTTAAGTGTACTGACCAACTTTTGATTAATTCATCCAAACTTTGACAAATTCCGTGACATTCCGCGTCATACAGTAAATTCCATTTATATGACTGGATTCCGCTATTCCATCCGCGTTTTCCGCATCGCAGAAATCATAGACAACATTGAGGTGTTTTGCAACTTCAGTGTAACGTTAGTGGATTGTGATTTGCTGCAACTTAAGCAACGTCTGCTGCTGCCTTACCTTTGAGAGACAACTGATGCGTGATCACTGAAGCAGCTCCAGTTAGCAAGCGCTTTCGGAGTGAGAGTGAATTCCGCTTTGATTGGTCTGACTCGCGACTCCCAACAAATCAGATGGGCGGTGGGTGGAGACTGCTTTAGGCCACAGAGTGGTGAGTTCTGACAGGCTGCATCAGAGCCAAATAGCGCGTTTCAAAATGAAGTTATTTTATCGGCAAATCGGTTTTGAAAATTACCGATACCGATAATCATAAAAATGCTTAATATCGGCAATGATAATTGGCCAGGCCGATAATCGGTCGACCCCTAGTACACAAACATCACTGTTCGGTACATACCTCGGTTTTGCTGTCACGGTTCGGTACAGCAGGGGGAAAATTAAATTAATTAAGCAGTGGTTTACTGAACAAATTTCTCTTTCTTTAAATAAACTAATTTTCTTAAGGAAAAAAAAATCTACCTCGTCTTATGCTCTAAACCAGTGGTTCTCAAACCTGTCCTGGAGTACCCCCAGCCCTGCACATTTTGTATGTCTCCCTCATCTATCACACCTGATTCAACTTATCAGCTCATTAGTTGAGACTGCAAGACCTGAAGTGGGTGTGTCAGATATAGGGAGACATACAAAATGTGCAGTGTTGGGGTACTTCATGGAGAGTTTGAAAACCACTGTTCTAAACTATAGTGAGCCCTTATACATTAGGCCTACTATAAGGTTACAGTTAACAACAGAGCCCAAACTTATATTTAATTACTATTTATTTTTTAAATATAACAAGCAACACTCAACTCTGAATGTATGCAATGTACTCTCTCTGAATGTACTCTCAAAAATGTATGCAAACATATAAATTGCACATACTGTAAAATAGTTTTAAAATTAAATTTCAAAATTATAAATATTCTATTTGTTGTTAAAATGTATTCATTTACATAGTGCCTCTCATAACTCGTTTCATAATAGATTTATTTAAACATTAAATAATTAAGACTTCACTAAAAGGTAAAGTAAAATATAATGAGTATATAGTCTAATATTTTGCAAAATGCTCTTCTTTAGACTTCATTTATAGTGAACTAACGAGCTGTGGATGATGAGGTACATAAAATGCTACATGACATTTTGTTTTAAGCTGTTATATTGCCATCTTTCCGTGGTTGTCCCACTGATTAAGCGATTACATGAGGCAGGAGATGTTCATTCATGTTTATTTTGCGTTAAAACTAGTAGTAAAGAGGAAGAGATGATCACGCTGCCGTTTGAACTAAGGCATTTATACAGCTATCTGTCACATCAAAGAGACCCAAAACAGCATTTATTGTTTGAATTTCCTGAAAAAAAGGACATCATTTGAAAGATGAGACTTTGTTTCTTATCAAAAGTAACAATATATAAAACTGGAAGTTTCCAATGAAGTTCCGCTCGTGCAGTGGTTAAAACAATGTATTTGTTCGGTACACATGTGTACAGAACCGAAAGGCCCATACCAAAAATGTTACACCCCTAATATGTAATATAGTGCATATTGTAACGAATCAGCTCATGGGAAATATGAATAATTAACCATAACTAGTTATAATTAATTATGAATATTTTAGATCCGCTGTAGATATTTAGCTGACCTCTCAGGGTCAACTGTCTTGTCAATTCTAAGAACGTTAATTTCCTGGTTAAGGGAAATAACTTTCTTTTAGCTAAATGTTCCTCTCTAGAGTTTTTTTTTTCTAGCTGTCTAATGAGTTTATGGACATTAAGCTTTCCAGGGGTAGATGTAATTTTACAAGACATTGTTTGTAAGCTGCTTTTTTTATGTCTTTACATGGTTGACATGATACGTTTCAGTAGGTTGTACTGTAATATTCAACATACTTTCTGATGTTCATTCGTGTTTATTTTGTGCTATAATGTAGTATAGAGGAAGAGATGATCTGTTCATGCGCTTACCTACAGGCACCTACAGCAATATGTCATGGCACATTAAAGAGCATCAAAGCCTCATTCATTTTTTGTATTTCATTATAAAATTAACACTATTTGAAAGCTGGAACTTTTTGACATTAAAAGTAACAAAGCAAAAAGTTATAGCAATTTTTGGATGGCAGGTGTGCTACAAATAATGTTTAGTGTAGTTAATGTATCAGCAGAAAACAGCATGGACTAAAAGATTGATCTTGAGATTTAAAAATCCATATCAATATTAAATAATTAGTTCACTTCCAGAATAAACATTTCCTGATAATTTACTCACCCCCATGTCATCCAAGATTTTCATGTCTGTTTTTCTTCAGTCGAAAGGTTTTTGAGGAAAGCATTCCAGAATTTTTCTCAATATAATGGACTTCAATGGGACCCAACGGGTTGAATGTAGCAAAACGATCTGTCATTTTCTGAATTTTTTTTTAAAAATTAAAATGTATATTTTTTAAACCACAAATGCTCATCTTGCACTAGCTTTGCGATGCGCGACTTCACACATTAAATAATCCATATGAGCTCGGTTAGCTCTTCTGTGTACTGTACTCCAGTTCAAAAAGGTAGGGTAGGGCGAAAAACTCCATCTCATTTTCTCCTCCAACTTCAGAATCATCCGACATTGTTGTTTTACCTTTTTTGTAAAGGGTGTTTGATTTTCTTTGCAAGAAATATCCTGGAATGTTTTTCTCAAAAACGTTGATTTCTTTTCTACTGAAGAAAGAAAGATATGAACATTTTGGATGACATGGGGGTGATTAAATTCTCAGGAAATTTCTATTCTGGTAGAGAACTAATCCTTTAATTAAAAATGAGAAACTGATATTGTCGAGCCCCTGCCCCTCCGGAGGTCTGTGCACGCCACTGACTGTGTGCATAAAATAAACCTTGACATCGTCAAAGTGGCCCTCCCAAACTATTTTGGCTGAAACCAAAAATTATTGTTTGGCCGAAAAAATTTCAGTTGCTGAAATATCACTAAATATTTGCATAGTGCATAAACATTATATTAAACATTTATCAATCTTTTGTTGCATTTTTACTGAGGAATACATACTGAGGGATGCATGATATTGAATTTGGCTATCTGCACCTTTGATTTGGTTAAATGTGTGTTGGTTGATACTACAGATTACCTTTGATTACTTAGATTACCTTTGCCATCACTTTAAAAACACTAATAAATAACTCTGCTAAATGTACAAACTATTCTCTGATATTTTGAAGTTTGTGTAGATTAATTCATTTTAAAGTTAACCATAAACTGATTCACAAAAGTGCACACACGCCAAAGCATCAAACCGTGTTGCTAGGGAATCACTACTGCACCACTGGAAAACAATAAAACTAGCAGGCCGTGTTTCACCTCAGTGTGGAGAGCTGTCAAATTTCACTGAGAGGTGAAGATCAGGCCTCGTGCAGTCGTGCATTGTGTTTTGTGTCTCTCAGACTCCTAAGCATGACATCAGCATTGTTTTAATTGCAGCCACTGTGAGATGGGAATACTGTACTTTACGCTCAATAAACAAACATCTGTCACTAATTTAATTGACCAATTTTCATTCAGGATCATAATTGGATAAATGTTAGCTTTAAACAAGCTGTTGTTGAGTGAATTACGTGCCCTCACTCAATCAAACTAGGCGATCATTATCATTATGTTTTGATGTGACTTGTATCTGTCATCTGTTATTGAGTCTACAACAAATTATTTCAAATTAATTTAATATACAAATGTTTTGAATTATACACTACCAGTGTTAGGCAAGTTACTCTGAAAATGTAATCAAATTACTGATTACTCCTTTAAAAGTAATCACGTTACTGTTCTGATTACTTTATTTCAAAAGTAATTAGTAATTAGTTACATTACTAGTTACGTTACTTTTTTCTCCATGAAATGTATGAAATCCCAGCATACACACTCCCGATAAATATTTGTTATTAAAGCATCAACTTTCACAGAACACTGTTATTTTTAACTAAAGCAAGCGGCTGCTGCGTGCATGGTTTGGCATGGCAGAATGCCAGCAAAGAGCGCTGCATTTATAATCTCTAAAATGCATTTCAGTTCATCGCAATCTCACAAATCTCTGTTATAACACAATAAATATATGCATAATGAATCTTTCATAATGTCTACAATTCCTGTGTTATAATGAGAGGATTTGTGAGCACTAGGGCTGGGCATCGTTCAAAAATGTTCGATATCGATACGATATCTTGACTTCGATACCGGTTCCTGAACGATACTTTTTTCGATACCGATTTTATGAAGTCAATTTTAACAAGATTACATTATTTAAAAAAACACTTTGGTTTTATTTTTAGCTTGTTGATGCTTATACAAACTCAAAGACTCATCTCCTGGGCCACTGCACAAAAATAACTAAATGTAACCAACATAATAAATCAGTGCAAATAGTTTTAATAAAGCTCAAATAGTCTTCAGTTTACACATCTGTTTGGCTACATTTACAGTAGTGAGTGTTAGTTTTAAAACGCATAGCTCAGACAGAATCATGATTTCTATTTATTTTCCACTGATTTACTAATGAGCATTAGCAGCTTCCAGCGCTGTCTGCCTGTGTTCTCTCTTCCCTGATCGCTGCTCTGACTCAGAGTCAGAGGAAATAACATTTAATTTCAACAACATTACATGGCCAAAACACACATTAGACGGCACTCGGAAGTTATTAGAAACACTCGGTGGTTTAAAGTGATTTTTGAGTAAAAGTGGAATATAAATCTTATTTATTGTCTTATGTAGCATGATGCTACAGTTTGCATGAATCGTCACATAACACGCGCTTTCGGTCGTGTAGTATGAACGGACATCTGCATATGATCGGAACTCCACACAGCTCCCGCGCTACTCTCCATTGGGACCGAATGACCGGTCTGTCGCTTGTCGTTTGTCGGAGAAAGTGGAAAGCCGGCTTGAAACGCAGTGGAAACGCCAGTATGACGAGAATCGTTTTCATTTTAAAACATAAACGCACCAGTGTAAATGTAGCCTTACATCTAAGGGGTCTGGGACGCATTCTCACTACAGCCTCGCGTGTGCACAACATCTTTGAGTGTAACCAGTGTAAACTAGTAGGTGTCTTCGACTTGACGCGGACTGACTGTGCAGACAGATCGTGTATTACAGTACCACGAGAGCTAAAGAGAGCAGACTGCTCCATGCACTTTCGAATCGCTCTCGCAGATGTAAAACACTGATCGATCTGCGCCGCACCTCTTCTAGTCGAACACACCGGCTACTGCTGCAGGCTTATTAGCTCACTGACGCTGATGAAATTAATGCCTTAGGTATTGAAATTTGGTACCGAACGATGAGACGTTTTTCGATACTCGATGGTATCGAGGCAGCAGATGTAAAACACTGATCGATCTGCGCCGCACCTCTTCTAGTCGAACACACCGGCTACTGGTGCAGGCTTATTAGCTCACTGACGCTGATGAAATTAATGCCTTAGGTATTTAAATTTGGTACCGAACGATGAGACGTTTTTCGATACTCGATGGTATCGAGGCATTTCGGTCGGTGCCTAAAAAGTATCGAACTCGATACCCAGCCCTAGTGAGCACGCAAATTTCAGCACTGCATTGCTCAACGCTGAAAACATGTGTTATAGGCCAACGCTGCAAACATGTGTTATAGGCTAAATAGAAACTCTGCATACGCTTGCACCTGTTAATCGTTTATATTTTATATTAGTTCATGTTGCTTTTATGCAATAGATGAATAACAATTTATTTGTTTTAGATATTTTATGTTTAGATATTTCTATTTTGCGGAGTCCCATGAATCATTTTATTCTCCCGCATCCCGCACACACGAGTGTCTACCCACCCACACCAGCACTTGCCATCTTGTACCGCGCCGCACTCTGTTGCGTCGGGTCTCGTGGGAGCAGGTCTCTAATCCACTGGCACTTGACTCGACAGTGCGTGTGCTACATCCTTTTTACAATCTCTAGATTATAAAACACTGCATTTTAGGGCTGCATGGTTAATCGAATGCGATTGTCATGCGCATTTTGTTAGTAAAGCCAGTTCTGTAATCAGCAGGAAATCATCATCACGTGCTTTCAGATGGAGCACCATTTACTACACAGAAATCGCAGACGATTTTATTGCGTGATTCTGAAATCGAAGGAATCGTTCGCGATAATGACAGCTGTTTGCATAGCTTCTCAGTGAACTACGGCTCTGTGAAGTAAATGCTGCTCCATCTGAAAGCATGTGAAAATATTTTTACTCTAAAATCACTTCATAATGTCAGTCGAGGGTTTGAAATAAATCCTTCTGTGAGATAATGTGGCTTCTTACACAGAATAAGGCACGCAACATATTTCAGAGTCTGACATACGCCATAAATTACGCATAGTCGCAAACCCATATGTTTTAGCCAAACTTGCAACAGCATGTGAAAATATTTTTACTCTAAAATCACTTCATAATGTCAGTCGAGGGTTTGAAATAAATCCTTCTGTGAGATAATGTGGCTTCTTACACAGAATAAAGGCTGATTTATACTTCTGCGTCAGACCTACGCCGTAGCTTACGCATAGACGCACACCCATATGCCGTAGCCTGACGTGCACCTCTCCAAAAATCGAACAGTGCGTCAATTCTACACGGACCGCAAGCGCTGTGATTGGTCTGCAAGAACCCCTCCCTCCATATGTACTTGAGTTTTGTGTGTGTTTATATGCACTTTAATATATTTTAATGTTACACCTTCTTATATAAAATAAAACAAAGCAAAGAACAAGTGTCTTATCATTTATTATACTACACAGCATTATACATCAGTAGTTGTCCGCAACAAACAATGTTGATCTGCCGTGATCCCAGTGGCGGGCCGTGCATTTTACACCTAGGCCTTCAGTGGCGTCCTACATGAATTAATCCATCTCTTCATACCATCATAATGATGCCACGGCTATAGAAACCATAGATATTACACAGTAATGCAGTATATCAGGGCACTACATAACAGACAGGTATCTTATGTAGCGAGAATGAATGCCATTACTAAAGAAAAATCCCAATTAACAATTGCGCAACACATCATCTGTAGCTGAAGCATTAACCTAACAAAATGACACAAATACAGTCCATCCGGTTTCACCAGCAACATGCCCGTGGACACTGCTGACTAACGGTTTGCATGTGTACTGCACGTTGACGCGGACAACGACGCAGAAGTATAAATGAAAACTGACGCATAGCCTACGGCGTAAAGGCTACGGCGTAGGTCCGACGCAGAAGTATAAATCAGCCTTAAGGCACGCAACATATTTCATAGTATTTAAGCAGTAATAAAGGCATTGCATTATAAATATACTTTATTTTAATGAAAATTATAATAATAAGAACTCCGATAAACCGCATATTGCCATAGTCATGTGTTTATTAGTCACGTTGAATCAATGAAAGCAGTTGAATCTTCTGTTTATTCAGCTGCAGCGATTCGGGGCATATTTGGAGTTTTAGCATGAGAGCGCCCTCTGGCCTTCGGATGGAGATTTACTGCTGATCACAGAACCGTTCTTCACTGAAAGATACGCATGACAATCGCAGCTTCTGTCGAATCGTGATCTCGATTCCATTTCGATTTATCGTGCAGCCCTACTGCATTCTGTCAGCAATGTAACGCGGCAGTAACATATAGAGACCTCGGCTTGTAACTATACTCTAATTACTATTTAGAAAATTATAATGTGTTAAATTACACCGTTACTAAAAAGTAATCAAATTACAGTAACGCGTTACTAAGTAATGTGTTACTGCCCAACACTGTACACTACCATTTAAAAGTTTGGGTTATGTTTTTGAGAAAAAGTTCTTGCTTATTTTCACCAAAGCTGCATATATGTGATCAAAAATACAGTAAAAATGGTAATATTGCAAAATAATATTACGTTTAATTTGTTTTCCATTTTAATATATTTTAAAATTTAATTTATTAATTTGATGGCAAAGCTGATTTTACTGTAAAATACTGGCAACTAGGACAACTACTACTGTAAGAAACATTTACAGTATAATACTGTTAATACTCATTTCATGTACAGTATCCTACTGTATTATTGTGTGTTTTTACTAGAGCCCGACCGATATGGGTTTTTTTGGGGGCCGATACCGATATTAGGGAGTAAAAAAAATAAAACAGATACCGATATATCAGCCGATATTCTTTGTGTAGGCTATACAGTATAGTCAAAAGTTTGGACACACTTCCCATTCCTGTGTCCAAACATTCGACTGGTACTGTATATAGAATACAGTATATAGCTTACATAAACTGAATATATATATACATAAACACATTTTTTGCAATGATAACTCAAATGTGGTGACCAAATACTTTTAATGATGTGACAAACATAGGCCTATGTAGTGGAGGCAGGGTATTTAACAATTTAACAATAAACTTTTTTTATTCAAAAGGAGTCTGACATCAGTGCACTTAACAGTAAACTTCACTTCACTTATTATAAATAACTTAAATAGCACAAATAGAACAAAATATATATATAACTTGAATTAAGAAATTAAACAAGGTAACTGTGTAGGGCAAGCAAGCTACTGCCAAACCAACAGGGACAGGTTTATGCAGGAAGCACAGCTTTTCCAAATGTAAACATCTTAAATGAATAAATAATAATTCATAATATATTTTCCACAAACTGTGTTGTGTATTTTCTGGTAATCCAATGAACATGCAGAACATTTGTATTTAAATCGTCTTAATGCAGTTTAATATTCACAGACACAGTCTATATATATATGTACTGACCTGTTTTTTATTTATTCATAAAAAATAAGACAAATTCCATGAAATTCCGCGTTATACAGTAAATTCCATTTTTATGACTGGATTCCGCGATTCCATCCATGTTTTATTCCGTTTTTATGACTGGATTCCGCGATTCCGTCCATGTTTTCTGCATCGCGGTGCGTGGGGGGAGAGAGAATGCTGATTAGGTTGCATAAAACCAAAATTCAGATTAGGAACCATTAATGCCTTGTGGCCTAATTAGTGCAACACAACTTTTCTTCTGATTAGTTAGTGATTTTGCATAATTTTTTGGTTTGATTTGTGTTCACTGTCTGTTGAGAAAATAAAGGAGAAAAAAATTGTGAAAACAATGTATCACAAATGCGCAAATGAAACTGCTTGGCCAATGTATTGCCCTCATGTTAGACCATGTCTTCATGCATTACTGCAGCTCAAAGGGTTACTTTCAAATGTCGGTGCTATTAAACAGCATGTGTGTTTTTTGTTTTTTTTGAGGTAGCTGGCTGTAGATGTGTTTGACAACATAACTAACTTGCTCAACAAGATCTCACCAAACTTGCTCTGCAGTTTAATGCCTGATATAGTGCCCCTTGTGGCAGTGCTGAGCGAAAGCGTAGCATTATGAAATGTGCATGAAACTAAGCTTTACACTAGTGTAGAGAATGTTAAGTGGTTGAAAGAATTGGAAATTGGTATGGAGTCAGTATAGGCTTATTCTGTGCATTGTACAGTACCGACAGAGTTTGTTAGTGATTTGTATAAGTGGCTTTATTTATTTACCAATATAGTTTCTAGTATCAAATGTTCCTGTTATGCCGCATATCATGATTGTACATCTTCAGTGTTTCATCTCTGATCTGTTTGTCCACAGGCTTTGGATCAGGACAGAACCTCATTGCAGAAGGTCAAGAAGTCAGTGAAAGCCATTTATAACTCCGGCCAAGGTATGTACACAACCACACACACACAAATGCTGGTTTTGTTGAGGCTGTAATACAAATAACAGCATATAAAATCTCTTTAGAGCGAATCAGCCTGTGAAGGGTGTTAAAGAGCTTAAAGTGTGTGTGCTTCTACACAGGTTGTAGAGTGCTCTGCATTGGTGTTGGAGGCGGATGCGTTCAGAGGACAGAGATGTGTGAAAATTGTGTGTCTGGCAGATGTGTGAGTGTGAGTGAGAGGGGCTTTTGTAATCTATCCTGCTCTCTCTTCCTGGCAGAAACGTGGCGATAGAGCCATACATTTTGTGTGTAGGAGTTGCAGTAGCTACAGCGTGACTCCTTTTCACCCCTCACATGCACGCAAACACACACAAATCACTGTGTGAATGCTGGTGAGCGCTGCGGAAGGGAAGTCATATCTGTGTGAGCGGAGGCTCCCTGCTCCAGCACTGCACAGCTGCTCAACGTGTGCTGAAAAAAAGTGGGAATGTATTATTTTCATTTTTATTTCACTTTTTATCAGTGCTCTGTCTAAATTTAAATGTTCAAAGTGCTTTCAGCCGACTGATAACCAGATGTTGTCAACGAGAGAAGCTTTAAGGTCTTCCTGCGGTTTTCCAGCAAAATAAAAACATCATGATGTTTGAAAATGAAGAAATTAAGACAGGCATATATGGTATACTGGTATACTCTGGTCAATTAATGTCATCAACAAACATAATGAAAACATCTTCTTATACTTTATAAATAGGCCTACTGTGAGAGTTCCATAGTACACTGATAATATCAGATGTAGGGATGTTCATTTCTTTTATATTTCCTAACCGATAACCGACGCTCGTTAACCGATTGTTAACCGTTAACAAGATATATACAAATTCAGCAATTACTCTTTGCTTAGAAGACATGTTATGGTTTTTTAGAGATATAATATTCCAGCAAGTCTGCTTGATCAGTTACCAAAGAAGAATGTTAAAATTATTCAAGAAAATACAATTTTCTTATCAAAGTGATCAAATGTTGTTGCAAAAATTAGTACACCCTCCTGAAAGTTACTTAAAAATTTTTTTTTTAGAGAACTGTCAGGAGATTTATTTCTTAGCATAAAAAAGGACAATGGTACAAGAGGAATACCAAATTATTGTTTTAAGTGTGAAAATATAGCCAAAGTATCACAGAAATTCAAAACCAAGGGACTTGTGAAAAGGCCCCTGAAATAATCAGGTCTTCACTTTAAGCTTTCATTTAGTGATGAGTGAGTTTTTGCTAGAAAAAGAGCAGGAGAAACACTGTGAAAGTGTCTCAGAGCCGGCAAAAGCTGTGAAAAGAGTGACACTTTATCTCACAGAGTAAGATGCAGCATGCAGAAGTGACATGCATGGTTGTTTATCCACACCAGAACTACCGACTGTAGCCAAATGTAACTCATTTAGCTTTTTCCAAGGCCCATATTTACAAAATATAGACTTCTGAGAATCCATACTCTGGTCTCATGAGACCAATTCAATCATTTCGGATCTAACAGCATCCAAAATGTTCTGGTGTTGCTAGAGGAGGAGTACAGAGAGAAGTGCCTGGTTCCCACAGTGACGTTCAGTGGTAGTAAAGCTCTTCTATAGGGATGTATGAGTGCTGAAGGTGTGATGGAGTTCTACTTTATCAACGCTGTCATGAATTCACACACCGCTGTGTGATGTAATACAAAAATCTGAAACTGAAGGTGCTACCCTCTTCTCATTCCCTGCATTGTTGGGCATTTTTTTTAAACATGACAATGAAGATATTCATTCTCCTGAGGTGAAAATCCTTCAGTGGACATGTATTTCACTCAATCTTAATACTCTTGAGCTGCTGTGGGGGATTCTGTAGAGACGAGCTGAGCAACACTCCCCATTAAAGACCAGGGCATTTAAGGAGGTCGTCCTCCAGGAGTTAAACAGCACAGATGTGAACATTTGTCATGAACTTGTACACTCAGTGCCAAGAAGTGTCAGAGCAGTGTACTTAGTTATGGAGGACATATTAAGAATATTATTAATATTCTAGAATATTACACTTGGTTGAATTAAATCTAGGTTGTACTCAATTTTGCAATTCAGTTTCAAAGTTTCTTATTTTACAGATATTAATGGCATGTATTTCTCTGTTTTTATTAAGAATATGTTTAATACATTTCAATTTTGCCATCTTTCTATGAATTATATTAGTGATCATTAAGAAAATACATCTTTTATATTTAATCGGAGGGGGTGTACTCATTTATGCTGTGCACTGCATATATACAGTATCTCTCAGAAGTGAGTACACCCCTCACATTTTGTAAATATTTTATTATATCTTTTCATGTGACAACACTGAAGAAATGACACTTTGCTACAATGTAAAGTAGTGAGTGTACAGCTTGTATAACAGTGTAAATTTGCTGTCCCCTCAAAATAACTCAACACACAGCCATTAATGTCTAAACCGTTGGCCACAAAAGTGAGTACACCCCTGAGTGAAAATGTCCAAATTGGGCCCAAAGTATCAATATTTTGTGCGCCCACCATTATTTTCCAGCACTGCCGTAACCCTCTTGGGCATGGAGTTCACCAGAGCTTCACAGGTTGCCACTGGAGTCCTCTTCCACTCCTCCATAATGACATCACAGAGCTGGTGGATGTTAGAGACCTTGCGCTCCTCCACCTTCCGTTTGAGGATGCCCGTGCTTGGCCAATCCATCACCTTTACCCTCAGCTTCTTTAGCAAGGCAGTGGTCGTCTTGGAGGTGTGTTTGGGGTC
>NW_015505426.1:0-1918 GCF_001515645.1 Sinocyclocheilus grahami | reverse complement strand
TTTAGCCAATCACAATGCACTGGGTCAGCTGGCCAATCAGAGAGACTGCACTTGTCAGAAGGAGGGACTTTGAGAGAGGCGGGGCATAGATGACCTACAATAATGTACAGTATTTGAAAAATAATGTGTTTTTTGAACATTAAAGCATGTCAACATATTCTGTTACACCAAATACACCAAATAATGATCTTTAAAAAAGCATCATATGACCCCTTTAAACATTAGTGACATATTCAGCAGCACATATTTATAGGCTGCTGTCCCTTTAATTTCCGATTGCACGGATCCAGTATAATGATACACATCTGATTTCTTTCTCAGCTGTTTACATACATATCACTAAATATCACGTTATTGGGGTCGCTTCAACTCGCGGACATGAACAACAACCCGCGGCAACAGTGTTAAAGTAGCCCAATTTGGCTATTTTTCAATTTGAAAACTTGGCAACACTGCTTATGAACCGACCGCAATATAGTGTTACCTTGTTTACCGCTGTAAACAAAGCAGAGCTGTGCTTTATACAGAGGAGAAGAAAATGCCATTACCATTGAAACTTTTCTCAAGACCGTTCCCTTCAGTGATACATTAATATAACCCCAGAAATGTAATGCATTTTTGTACTTATTTTACTGTTATTTTCGGGATCTACTGGGACGGTGATAAAGATCTACCAGTCGATCGCTTTCGATGGGTTGGCGACCACTGCCCTACAGTGTCAAGGCCTGTATAGCAACTGGTATTTTGGCACGTACTGTGGTTGCAATGGTAAACTTTTGCTCAGAATGTATACATGGTTTTCCTCCACTGTGCTAGCGTACGGTTGGTTATCTGTGCATTCTGTGTGTATTTTCAGTGTTACTCTCATCCTCTTCTGCCGACAACAGCATTAACATTTCCCTGATTAATTTCCTCTGGTCCCTGTAACATCAGTATGTCCTCTCCATTTCTACAACGCCCTCCTGTGTACCGCAACCTCTGAAACGCTGATGGTCTAATTTAGACAGATTACATGCATGCTTGTCTTTCACATAGCGGGCTATCAGCATTCACACCGTGTCTGCTAAGCCATGTGACTATTGGCATTGTGCTGTGTGGCTAATTATTTTCTTCCTGCAACTAAGGCTTGAAAGATGCATTTAAGCTCAATAGAGTTCAATCGTCAATAACTTAGCTGTATGAAACAGGGTTAAACTGCAGAATTAATTATTTTGGTTTTCTGCTGTCGCTTCTCTTTCTCAAAAGAGGCACTTTGTTGTCTGGCAGCGGTGCTTTTAGACTGTTTTGGCACTAAGCTGAGGTATTTATCATTCTGAAACAAGAGCCTCCATTTAGAGACACTGAAGAATAGTGAGGAAGAGAGGAAGTAGATATAAATACTACGTTATGGTCTGTATCCCCATCACAACAATCCTTATTTATGAAAGCTTTACATTTGTATGAAATGAAGAAGAATTTCAGTGTGGTTGTGCTTTGTTGCAGCCTTTCTGTGTGGCGGTGTATCTTTCAGCATTGGTGTTCATTTGCCATCTGCATTATCTGCCCTAAATGAAGAAAATCAAACACAGTTTTTAAAATAACTTTTTTTTTATGACTAAAATAACTATTTATGACTAAGGGCTGGTTCATTGCGATTTCACTTTTTTTTTACGTTAGTTAGTGTGTAATGTTGCTGTTTAAGCATAAACAATATCTGCAAAGTTACGAAGCTGAAACTTCAATGCAAAAAATTCTCTCAGTTTAATGCCTACAAAAATGGCTGGTAGGGACTACAACAAGTTACTTCCCGGGTTCGTGACATCACAAACCCAGATAAACCCCGCCAGCAAAAATAATTTGCTGAAGCACCTTTACAGTCTCAAGTCTTTTTTGATTAATGCGACAAGCTTTGATCATCATCATTTGGCAATTATCTGCC
>NW_015505425.1:1198991-1199808 GCF_001515645.1 Sinocyclocheilus grahami | reverse complement strand
TAGTTTCAGATTCACTGCTTCTGTGGCACGTAGCAAAGGAAATGTTTAAACAGATTTCTGTAGACAGACATCACTAATGTGGTTATTGCTTTTTCAAGTTTACAAATGTTTCCTAGTATTTGTTTAAATTCTACTTTTCCTGCATAGTACCCGTCACCCTATGCCACACAGACGCTGATACACGTTTTCCATCTCCCCTTGCTCCCCCAAACCCTCACGGGAATAATCATAAGTCTGGCAGAGAGTCCCCTGGCTAGTTCATATTTCGCGTTCTTACAGCACAGAATATCTCTCATTACACTTTTCAGTGCGAAGGTCATTAAGGCCCAGGCTTAAATTGAGAAGTGACGGCCTACATAAGGGGGAAAAAAGAAGACCCCACTTAGCCCAGGATCAGAGCCATTCCTTGGGTTAGCGGGCTGACCCGTGTGCCCTGTCTGGACTAGCTGCAATTATATTAGCATAGGCGCTAGGAGCGTTAGCTTAAGCTCAGATGGTCTCCCAGACTTTGGCTTTTCAACACCAGTTGAAATGAGGGGCCCTGTATTTCAGGTTATTATGGAAAGCCCCTATCATCAAATCTATTTGTAGGACAAGGTCGCACCACATCACAATGAGATGAGGAGATTAAGATTGCCATCTTTTTCTCACTCTCTCAAGTTTTTTCTCAGCTGCTCTTCACAGGGTGGTTTTGTGACGGAGACAGAGGATGATTGGCAGCTGTTGCCCACCCGGGATGGGGCAGACAGAATGTGTGGTCAGTTCTCATACATGCTGAAGCCCATAGTACACAATCTTGACCAATCTGTATACTCTT
>NW_015505425.1:1195466-1198981 GCF_001515645.1 Sinocyclocheilus grahami | reverse complement strand
CAGAACACTTATATAAGTAACCCTAATCTGAATATATTTAGATTTTTTTTTTTTTTTTTATAAAAATCAAAATACATAGTCTTTATTTCTGCAATGTCATCAAGAAACATCTGGGCTCACTTCGGACAATACACATCTGTTAGCAACAGGTAATTTGGCTCTGACATTTAGATGTGCCATCTCTCAAAGGCTGACATTAATCCAAATCGGTTCAATATGAAGAGAATGTCGGCTCATGACGCAGTTCCATCTCAGCATGATCACCAACAGCAAATCTCTTATGAGAAATCCAGCATATGAGTAGCTGTAAAGTAGCAAACGAAGACAAATGTTGTTTGTTTACTTTTGTCTTTTATTCGAGCCAGCTGTTGTTTGTTGTCAGTTTAATTGTTAATAGTTAATTGTGATCTGAATGCAGTGCTACAACTGCACAACACATGGCTCTCAGCTGGCAACTCTTCAGTCAAACGTCATAACGTTCATTTTTATATTATTTTGGATACTAATTAATTATTTGAGGGTATGTGACCTCTGTAAGTTCTCTGAGAATAATATATATATAATTTGGCTGTTTAAAAAATGCAAGGATGCATTCAGTTGATAAAAATGACTGACAAAATAAGTATTTCAAATAATTGCTGTTCTTTTGACATTTCTATTCATCAAAAGATCCTATAAAATATCACGATTTCCGCAACTGTTTTCAACATTGATAATATTAAGAAATGATACTTGAGCATCAAATCAACATATTAGAATTGTTTTGGCGGGATCATGTGACACTGAAGACTGAAGTAATAATAGCTGCTGAAAATGCAGCTATAACTACAATAAGAAAGTTTGATTATTATATCAAGAAAATTGTCTGCTTAAAATATGAATGGAGACACAAAAAAGACATTATACTGTAATTTTGGCAGGCTCAGAATGAAGTGTTTGATGAAATGTTTCATACTTAGGGTTTTTGGACACCAGTAGAAAGCAAAGTAGAGAAATAAATACAATATAAGTTGCCCAAAATTGAGAAATGGGGTTTCTCAGGACAGCAACAGCCTGCTGGCACAGGCTTGCGGTTTACTTTGCAAGCTTTGCTCTATTCTCTGTCCTGTTATCACTGCAATCAACAGCTCTAACTCAGCCAAAGCGAGACAGAGCCCCTCCAATAACCCTGCTCTTCATTTTAATTTAGAAATATGATAATGGTCTAATAGTGCCATCTGTTTCATATTGCAGAGCTTCTGGTTCAAACAGTTTAAGTTCTGATGAACAGTACAAGAGAGGAAAAACAGACTGTAGCTTTTAACTAGATGTTCAAAGTTGCATTTCACCTCATTTTATTCAGTATTTTGAACTTACATTATATGAACTTGTATAACTTTAAATATATTTAAATAAAACATAGGTATTATTTTGGTTAGATGGCAATACGTTGAGATGGATTGTTAATGCAATGTGCTTGCCATCTGCATGTGTTTTCTTTTGTTAATCTTAGTGTATTTTTTTCATCTCTCATCATCATAAATCTCCACAGAAAACACATTTACACATTTTTCCCTTGAATCCTGTGAAACACAATTGTGCAGTTATCTTTATTGTGTTTAATTGCATTGACCAATATTTTTGGCAGGATACAAACCTTTTTATGAGTAGAGAAAAATACCAGGACCACACATGGTCCACACACACAAAAAAAAACAAACAAAAAAAACGCATGAGTTCATCTGAGGTTGGTAAGGTGGAGTAAGACGGAGTGCAAAACTTTTCTTTTCACTTTGGAGTTCTCTGCTGCCACTTGGAGCTAAACAAATTGGTGCCCTGTAAAAAAATTTATATATTTTGGGAGTAATAACATTTTTAACCCAGGTTGTGACTATGACGCTAGTGACTCCAGAGTCCTTCTGAATTCTGCTGGTTTAATGGGATTATTCAAACAAGTTGTGTATAGCAGAGAAACCGGCTCTTGTTTTTCAAAGCTGACACATGGCTCTGTGCTCACCTTTGAAAACTGTGTATTTAGTCACCAAATAAGTGCATCAATCAAGTGGATCCCACACAAGATTTGAGCATCCTGGACCTTCACGCTGAGTAGCCAAACACAAATAAACAGAACCTTCCTCTAGAACGCCCAAGATGAGGCCGGAGTTTAAAATGAATCATTTTTTGTCTTTTATATTTATCCCTTTAGAATTCCTGTAAAATATGCCTAAAACGCCTAAAAAAGGCATACCCAAAGTAAATTGCATGCTGTTCTTGAACCATTTGGAGTACATACATGGTTTTGGTCTCTTTTTAAAGGTGACACTCTGAGGTGTGTTCCTCAACAGTCAGAATCTGTAAGTCTTATTGGTATTGAGTAATAGAACTTTGAACACACTGAAAAATAAAATAGAAAATGCGCCTACATTTTTTTTTGTAAACAGATGCCTGCAGATGAGTGTAGCTGGGAGCTATTAGCTGGAAAATACATTTGGATCACAGAATAAAGTCTTACCAAGCAAGATGTTTCAAATTTGATAACAATACCTTAGAAAATTAGTGTTTTACACATGTTTATCTAAATTTATGTCTAGGCGTTTCCCAAAAAAAGCCACTTGGAGACTCCAAATGACCCTTTGTAACCAACGACACATAAAATGCTGTAATTCTTGAATGCTTTAATGTACAGTCATAATTTTGGGCTCTAATGAAAGCTTACACTTAGACCTATTCAATTTATTATCAGATTCACTGTCAATAATTGCTGACACATAGTAACTGAAGCATAAACACATTATGTAGTGGTTTTTACAGAGGTGCTGTCATCATGTCCCTCGGTATATGGCTTTTTGCTGACTGGCTCCCAGACTTCACTCGATTCAATGTCAGATGATTGTCTGTGATATAAAAAAAATCAACACACACAACATAAGTTAGCAGGAACACCTCAAATAACAAACACATATAACACGCACACACACAGAGAAGAGGTGTGCACTAACTGACTAACTGGTGCCACAACAACAACCTCTCTCTGAACATCAAGAAGACCAAGGAGCTGGTGGTGGATTTCAGGAGACGGACCATTGAGCACTTCCCCATCACCATCGATGGGACTCCAGTGGAGTGGGTCAGCAGCAGTTTCTCGGCGTTCACATCACCGAGGACCTCACCTGGACAACTCACACACAGTCAGTAGTGTGGAAGACCCACCAGCGTCTCTTCTTCCTCAGGCGACTGAAGAAATTTGGTCTGAGCTCAAAAATCCTCAGACAGTTCTACAGTTGCACTGTGGAGAGCATCCTGACTGACTGCGTCACCGCCTGGTACGGGCACTGCACCGCTCTCAACCGGAAAGCCCTGCAGAGAATAGTTCAGACAGCCCAGCTCATCGTCGGAGGTGAGCTTCCCTCCCTCCAGGACATCTACACCCAGAGATGTGTGAGGAAAGCATGAAGATCATCAGAGACTCCTGCCACCCGAGCCACAAACTCTTCTCACTGCTGCCATCAGGCAGACGATACCGCAGCATCAGGACC
>NW_015505425.1:1192485-1195326 GCF_001515645.1 Sinocyclocheilus grahami | reverse complement strand
TCGCACAATATATGTACATGACCTCAATAATTTTTGGTGATGCAATATATCGCCCATTATATTTACTTAAACATTAATGTCACCATGTTTTTTGCATTCCACTTGCGCCTGTGTCTTTTGCAGCTTCTTGTACATAACGTGTTATGGTCATGAGGTGCTAGTTCAAATTTAAAAAATGCTTCTACAAACAAAGTTTCATCTGCAGACATGGTCTTGTTTAGGGATCTGTGCCTTTGTGCATATGGACATCTGACTGCTAAGTAGTGATTGTGTTTTTCAGCAATAGTGTGCACCTTTAATTTACAGAGAAAATAAGGTCTGGGAAAAATCTGTAGATGGAAAAATCCCCATACAAGTTATTTGTGCATTTTTCTTTTTTCTACTTGTTACTTTGCACTTTTTGTTAGAAAATGTTTATTTACTATTTATTCAAGTTTTTAAGGTATCTAATATTTTGATACTTAATTTCCATGATCAAAATATTCTTAAGAATCAAAAGTTTGTTGTCATTTGGAAGTGTGTAGGCCTTCTTGCATTATTATGCTGTTACATTATGATTATATATTCAGTGGCATAAAATGGTCTTTAAAATGATAATAATATTGCTTATCGCAATTATTTCTGGGGCAATATATCGCACAACAAAAAGCTGTTATCGTGGCAGGCCTATGTGTTTCACAAAGTTAACCCTCGAAGTATGTAGTGTACCGCGGGCGGCACACTGGATGGCTAACAGGGTTATTTACTGTTCATTTATTTGTTTGTTTGATCTGCATACAATTGTGTTTCAAGGAGTTCAAAGGAAAAATGTGTAAAAAGTTTAAAAATGTTTATCCAGTAGAGGCTTACGATCACAAGACATTATAAATTAGAAATTATGCGAAGAGTTAAAATAAAAAACGCACAGAGTTGGCAAATTCACTTTCATGTAATATTAACAAATGGATGCATTAACACTTCCATCTTACTTCAAGTATATTAAATAAATGTTTATACATTTAATATATTTTTATATCAATTTTATAATCATATTTAAGTGTTTAGTATTTATTTTATATTCCGAGATCTTATTTTAGTGACTTTTTCCTTATTATGTGAGGCCTTTGTATTAGAAGAATATTTGCTTTGATGTTGCTTATTATGTTTTGATGAAGTAGTGAAACTACAGAGTAATGACATTTTTCAGCCTTGATTGTTTTCTTGTTTCTTACCTGGACAGATCAGTGTGTGTGTGTGTGTGTGTGTGTGTGTTAATGAGGTAATTGATCTGGCTGTCATTCTGGATAAAATGACACTCTGTAATTGGAGTTTAAACGTCCTTCAGCCCTCTGCATTTCAAAGGAGCAAACACACACACACACACTCAGACACACACACACTGTGATCCAGCTGCTGCCCACCCATAACTTACTTGCTTCTTATGATCTCAATTGTAAAAATGACACTAGTTGGAGGGACATCAAAGAAATGTCCCATCACAACTGTTAAACGCTTTCTGTCAGCACACCCGGAGGACTGTGTGTCCATTTCTGACGCTTCTCCACGCATTACTTGATCATTTATATCTTGGCGACATTGTCTTCCAAGGCTGTGTACAAGCTTTTATAGGAAAATCTGGTCTCCATTGCCCAAGGGTGAACGGAAGAGGAATGTGAGGTGGAAATTATTTGCAGACATATTTATCTCATTATATGAGCATAGCCTTCAGATGTTTTATGTTAGGCTAATTGTGATTACTACAGATTACCCCAAAATCTACCTTGAAAGAAAAAAAAAAAAAAGAAATAAAGAAAACAAATTTTAAAAAGCAATAATAATAATAAAAAAACAATCAAAAAATAGTAAAGTAGCTTACTGTTACTACTTTTAGCAAATTGGCTTTATACGGTTCATTTTAATAAGTTTCCAATGGAAACATGTTAAATAAAAACAGAAATTCATGGGTAACTGTTTTTTCAAAGTAAAAATTTAGCTTAATATTGATGTTTATCACAGTTTTTTCCATATCAATTTGAGATTGCTTTCTTGTTTATTTCATATGGATGGATTCAGACACTTTTCGTGAACTGATTTACATAGAAAGAATCAACTATGCTGCACTAGTGCATTATGATTAATCTGAATTCAGACTATTTAATGGAATAATATAAAGTGAAGTTTTTATCTTGATTCCTGGATGTGACGAGTGGGGGCGGGGCCGAGAGCCGTGGGAACGGAGCGAGGCCGGTGGAGTAATTGATAATGAGCAACACCTGCGCCACTCACCGGTCTCGAGTCTCACGGAGGAGCTCCGGAAGGATAAAAGGAGGAGTGACGACAGTGAAAGACGAGAGAGGACCAGGCCTGGACTTTATTTTGTGTTTTGTGTGCTGCAGTCATCCTCGAGGGGCTGCCGCTGTACTTTCATTTTGTGTTTGTTTATTTGATTAAAATCTTAAATGTTCGCCGGTTCCCGCATCCTTCTTCCCAACCTACGAACGTTGTTACACTAGTTTTGTTCATTTGTGTGTGTTTTTTGTGAACTTTATTTTACTGTACTTCTACTTTACACAAACCTATTATCGCCCTTTTAAACAAATGAAAAGAGCCTAAACAGACTCTGTCAGCAAGGAGAGGCCCGTGTAAGGAGATGAGACCTCCTTTATTTATTTTCTGCACCTCACTTTGATCTCGTTATCTCTCTCCTTCACACCATCTGATTCCTCTCACCTTCAACATGCTGAACACGGCCACGATCATCTCCTCATCTCATGCTTTCTAATTCAGTTTAAACGCACGCACACAAACACATCAAACGGTGTTGATGAAACACGTCTCAATTTGGAGTTCATTGCAGTCTGT
>NW_015505425.1:1190130-1192475 GCF_001515645.1 Sinocyclocheilus grahami | reverse complement strand
ATGAAGTAGTGAAACTACAGAGTAATGACATTTTTCAGCCTTGATTGTTTTCTTGTTTCTTACCTGGACAGATCAGTGTGTGTGTGTGTGTGTGTGTGTGTGTTAATGAGGTAATTGATCTGGCTGTCATTCTGGATAAAATGGCACTCTGTAATTGGAGTTTAAACGTCCTTCAGCCCTCTGCATTTCAAAGGAGCAAACACACACACACACACACACTCAGACACACACACACTGTGATCCAGCTGCTGCCCACCCATAACTTACTTGCTTCTTATGATCTCAATTGTAAAAATGACACTAGTTGGAGGGACATCAAAGAAATGTCCCATCACAACTGTTAAACGCTTTCTGTCAGCACACCCGGAGGACTGTGTGTCCATTTCTGACGCTTCTCCACGCATTACTTGATCATTTATATCTTGGCGACATTGTCTTCCAAGGCTGTGTACAAGCTTTTATAGGAAAATCTGGTCTCCATTGCCCAAGGGTGAATGGAAGAGGAATGTGAGGTGGAAATTATTTGCAGACATATTTATCTCATTATATGAGCATAGCCTTCAGATGTTTTATGTTAGGCTAATTGTGATTACTAATTGTGATTACTACAGATTACCCCAAAATCTACCTTGAAAGAAAAAGAAAAAAAAGAAATAAAGAAAACAAATTTTAAAAAGCAATAATAATAATAAAAAACAATCAAAAAATAGTAAAGTAGCTTACTATTACTACTTTTAGCAAATTGGCTTTATACAGTTCATTTTAATAAGTTTCCAATGGAAACATGTTAAATAAAAACAGAAATTCATGGGTAACTGTTTTTTCAAAGTAAAAATTTAGCTTAATATTGATGTTTATCACATTTTTTTCCATATCAATTTGAATTAGATTGCTTTCTTGTTTATTTCATATGGATGGATTCAGACACTTTTCGTGAACTGATTTACATAGAAAGAATCAACTATGCTGCACTAGTGCATTATGATTTATCTGAATTCAGACTATTTAATGGAATAATATAAAGTGAAGTTTTTATCTTGATTCCTGGATGTGACGAGTGGGGGCGGGGCCGAGAGCCATGGGAACGGAGCGAGGCCGGTGGAGTAATTGATAATGAGCAACACCTGCGCCACTCACCGGTCTCGAGTCTCACGGAGGAGCTCCGGAAGGATAAAAGGAGGAGTGACGACAGTGAAAGACGAGAGAGGACCAGGCCTGGACTTTATTTTGTGTTTTGTGTGCTGCAGTCGTCCTCGAGGGGCTGCCGCTGTACTTTCATTTTGTGTTTGTTTATTTGATTAAAATCTTAAATGTTCGCCGGTTCCCGCATCCTTCTTCCTGACCTACGAACGTTGTTACACTAGTTTTGTTCATTTGTGTGTGTTTTTTGTGAACTTTATTTTACTGTACTTCTACTTTACACAAACCTATTATCGCCCTTTTAAACAAATGAAAAGAGCCTAAACAGACTCTGTCGGCAAGGAGAGGCCCGTGTAAGTTCTGCACCTCACTTTGATCTCGCTATCTCTCTCCTTCACACCATCTGATTCCTCTCACCTTCAAAATGCTGAACACGGCCACGATCATCTCCTCATCTCATGCTTTCTAATTCAGTTTAAACGCACGCACACAAACACATCAAAAGGTGTTGATGAAACACGTCTCAATTTGGAGTTCATTGCAGTCTGTTATAATTGAAAATCATATGCAGGATTCAACCTGTTCATGAAAAGATGCTCTACATACAGGAATCTATTAACACCCGTGGCGGCCTTTTGGGATTTCAGATTTTTAAGCTCTGCAGAAGCTTGTGAGACACAAATACTGTATAATGGTTCGCTTTGGGTCTCTGTTGGAAAAGATGTAGAATAGAAGAGTGAAGTTATTAAGGGTACATTAGGGCTAAAAGTCCCTCTTATAGAAAATGTTTATTTTTAATAACTGATCAAAACACAGTAAAAACAGTAATATTGAAAAGTAGTATATTACAATTAAAATGTACATTTTCTTTTTCTATTTAAATATGTTTTTATTTAAATATTTAATTCTAATATGCTGATTTGGTGTTCAAAAACATTTCTTCTCATTATATTTTTGACTTATCATCATCATTATTATTATTATTATTAAAGTTCAACATTCTTTGGTCTAAATTTGCCAATTTTCTTATCTCTGAAGGTTTTTTTTTTGACATATATATAAGGAATAATTGACGATGACCCATTGAATTATTGAAAACACCCTAGGTGGTGTTGCAGCCTCTGTGATGTCGCCACCTCCATACTAAGCAATATCATTTAGCTTTTTCAGTTACATTACATTAAACTATATTACCAAAAAAAAAA
>NW_015505425.1:1112877-1189609 GCF_001515645.1 Sinocyclocheilus grahami | reverse complement strand
CTGCGCTGTAGTTGTGTGTTGTAGTGTTGGTTGGATGCATGCTGTGTGTTTAGTCTGTAGGGCTCAGAGTTATGTGCCCTTCTGTAGAGAACTGACTAAAAGTGAATCCTTCGCTTTGTGCTTTGACCACTATCAACTCAAATCAACCTCAGATTCTAACTCATTCCAGACCTCTCTCTATTATTTCTGTCTCTGTCTTTTCCCCGCTCTCGCTCCTTGGGGTACACCTAATTTGAAATGCTTTCATTAATACACTAAATTCTTCCCAAATGCCGCAAAATGCTGTTTTGAATTACTTTTGTTAATTCCCTTCTTCTCTGAAGGGGGCCGTTATAACACAGGTCATGCTTGTGTAGAGAGACTGCAAATGGGAAACCGATACACAATCGGGGGGACGTGAGACCGCTGTAAACCAAATACGAGTGGATTCAGATTGGCTGGCGCCAGAGGAAGTCGGGCCTCTGGGTGTTTCCTAGTGGCTAGGAACCAGCACTGGCGGCCATCTTGGCTCAGAGACTGGCAGTTTCCTCTGGCCTGCTTTCAGGATAGAGGAGCCTTGGTGCCGCTGCACTGCAGATCGGTCACGCTGCTTTATAGGTCTCTCATGTATTATAGAGGCTTATCAAAGCCATTCATTCTGCTGTGGGGAGATGTGGATATGTGTGTGTCTTTGTTTAGAAGCGATGGAAAGAGAGATCATTCAAAATGAGACTTTATCTGTCACAGAAATCCGACATGCACATATTGGATGTTTTACAGTTAGCGATAGTGTGATATTAAGTTAATATCTCATTAAATATATTGTGCTATTGTAAATAATGCACAATATATTGTACTTTTTCTGGGTAAAATGTTATTACAGTAAAGCCCCAAGTCATTCAGAGCTTATATTGTTCCTAGTGCTGCTTCTATCATTTTCATAAAGAACACTGTTATCAGGCAAATCATTAGTAATTTCATCATTTGTCATTTTGAAGTAGTGAATCATATATTTGTATGTAATAAGTTACCAGAGCCCGTCCAGTCTTCAAAATACACTGTTCTAGCCACTGATCTTTCAGCTGATTCGACTTTAATTTATTCTCCAGGATGATTTTTGTTCTTTATGCACAGACTTTTTAGTGAGGGGATATGGCATAATTTCCTGTACAGGTTAATCTTGTGCTTTAAGTAATGATTCATGGTTCAAAATAGTTATTAGATTTGGTCTAAGCTTAATATGTGTCTGGAAAGCTTTGCCCTAAGGGTTAACTGATGACAGGGAAGGAGTCGGATCTCTTGAATCACAGGGATCAAACCGCAAACTTTGTGTAACCTGTAAGGATTCTTATCTTCTTGAAATATCTTTAACAAATGGATAACGTCCACTATTTGAATAAAGTTTTAACTGACATTAATTGTTATGCCACCTGTCGTGCCCAAATTAGGGACCATCTGTGTGATTTCCGAAAAAGCAGATATCGTAATGATTTCAGTGAAGTTCATGTAGCAACATCCTGGTAATGACGTCAGTAATCTAACCCCTGTATATACAGTATGAATCATAGGCCTGTTTGGACATATTTAGCCAGTTCCAAGAAAATATTAAATTATGTCAGGTATGAGGTCACATAAGGGCCAAGGTGGTATTAGTCCACTTACATTACCCAATCAAAGCTGTTCTACTGTTCAAAAGATTGGCAAATACTTCTTCTTCTCCTTCTTTTTATTTTTAAGAAATGAATACTTTATTCAGCAAGTACATGTTACATTGATGGAAATGAACAGTTAGGATGTATAATGTTCAGACATAATGTTTTTTTTTTTTTTAAAGTCATTTAAATAAATGCTATTATTTTGTATTCATCAAGAAATCCTGGAGAAAAAAAAAACATAATTTCCAGAAAAATATTAAGCAGCACAACTGTTTTCAAAATAGATAATAATAAGAGATTTTTATTGAGCTCCAGATCAGCATTTTAGACTGACTTCTGAAGACTGGAGTAATGGCTGCTGAAAATTCAGCTTTGCCATTTCACATTTTAAAATATATTAAATATATTAAAATATGAAAGTTAAAATACAAAAGTTATTTCACAATATTACTGTTTTTACTGTTTGTTTAATCAAATAAATGTAGCCTTGGTAAGAGAATTCTTAGGAAAAACAAATCTTGAACTAATGTTTTGGATGTTGTTGCATGCAGTACATAGTGTCACATTCCTATTGTATATACTGTATAGTATTAGTTTATAACGCTTCTTCTGCAACAGTGGGCCTCACCAAAATTTTGCCAAAATTTGAAGTAAATATTTGTCTCACAATAATATGCAAGTCACAAAGGACACAAGAAACTGTCATCATTAACTCACCCTTATGTTATTGTAAACCTCTATGCTTTTCTTTTTTGTGCAGAATATATTTTGAAGATTTGGACTGTTTTAGTCTGTACAATGAAAGTCAGTGGGCTCTAAACATCACTGGACCCCACTGAATTTATGAATGGACAAGAAATACTAAAATTAAAGCATGCTGTAAATTTTTCAGATGCTGCTTTCTCACACATAGTCTGACGTTCTGCTGGTCTCAGCACTTATTTGCTGTTTTGTCTTTTAATCTTTAAACCCCCACTGACAGGAAAACACACAATCTCTGGGTCCTTCCAACTCCCCGCTGACATTCATGTGCACACACATACAAACACTTCTTTCTAATTAACAAACAATTTGTCTGAGAGAAAACACTCGTATGGGAAACAATTCATCCAAAATAGCTGTCAAGCACAAAAGTATTTTCAAAAGATTTTTTTTTCACCTACTTCAGAGGCAGAGCCGAGAGCATTGTGTCTCCATGGCACATTCAGTGAATTTGTTATACATCATTAACAAACCTCTTTATTCTGACTTAATGGCAGGGCAGGTGCTTATCAGAGATGATTTGGCTCCGTGTATATGCCAGCATGTCAGTTGCATGCCATCTTGGGCAGTGGTGTAGTGGTGCCTTGAGAAGTGGGGATACACTTAGTTTATGCCCCTGATTTTTTTGCATGGCCCAGCAAAGGATGAACACCCTGTGTTATAAATATGGACATGTAAGACTAGTTTTGCATATTTAGTTCACCCCAAAATGGGCCAGTAGTATTTTCACAGTCACTTAACTTTTGCTGCTTGACTTCACGTGGTTATCCACAGAGCAGAACACCGTTAAATTGGTTTGTAAATAATGCAATACACAAGATTGCTCTCTCTCCTCCTAAAAATAATGGTAAGACGAAGGAGAGAATGAGATATTAGAGGAAAAACCTCCTTTCAGGTGTGGGCAGCACCTGCATTCATTTAGAGATTTTGCAGAGGTAGATGGGTGATTTATCCGTAATCTACTGCACCGACGACCCTATAGGAGCGAACGAGAGAGTGAGTTATTGAAGGAGCAGTGGGAGGAATGGGCTGTTAGATGGACAGATTGAAAGGGAGAGAGTGGGAAGAGAAAGAGAGGGAGGACATATGCTTATTTACGATGCTTATCTGTGCATTCCTGCAGTGAGATGCTGAGAATGGGGCTGTATGAATCACGAGTCACACATACAAAACTTAAACATCACACACAACCTGATTATATACAATGGCATACAATGCATCAAACCAAGTGGCATCTGCAAACATGTAATGGTAGGATTTTTTTTCTGTCAAGTAAGCTAGTTTTGCAATGAGTTTTAACTTTCAGCTGTTTTCCTTGCAGAGTAACCACAGGTGTAGTTCATAACATAAACTATGAACATGGTTCTTGACAACTATTTATTTATTTGTACTATTCTTGTCTAAATAACAGTATATCCATTTTTTGATTATTTAAAAATGTGAAAGGTGTGTTTGTACCATTGTTCTGTCAAATAAATATCACTTGGTTTGATATTTTGTTATCTATTACAATGATATTCATATGTTGTGTGTGTGGTGTAAGTGTCCAAATACTTTTGGGAAATAATATTGAAAAAAAGTATCATGGTTTCCATAGAAGTAGTAAGGAGTACAATTGTTTTCAACAATAATTAGAAATGTTTCTTGAGCACCAAATCAGCATATTGTCAGGATTATGGACTTATCTGTGTGTGTTTTTGCCCCTGTGACCCAGTTTCTTCCTCATGTTGATTGTGTTCATTTGATTCCAGGTGTGTCTAGTTCCTCCCCAATTATCCTGTCTTTAAAAGCCCTAGTCCTTTCAGTTCTTGTTTGTCGGGTCTACTTGTTGAATGTTCTCCTTGTTCTCAGTTTACCTGTGGATTATGAAAGACTGTGTTATTCAAGTGCTCCTCGTTTCCTTACTCCCCGAGTGAATTGTAACACCATATGAGAATGATTTAAAGGGACATGTGACACAAAAGACTGGAGTAGTGGCTGCTTAAATAAATATATTTAAATAGAAATTTAATGTTTCACAATATTGCAGTTTTTACTGTATTTTGGATTAAATAAATGCAGCATTGATGAGCATAAGAGACTCAAAAACATAAAAAAAACTAAAATCTTACTGACCTTAAACTTTTGAAAGGTAGTGTACTTGCACAAAATGCAAAGTGGTATTTACATATTACATGGGAAGTTGAGTTCAGTGAAACATTTTTCTTATTTACTAGCTTTTAAAAACATTAAATATATATATATAAGCAAAAAAGAATGTTAACCCAGTCTTTAGCAATGTACAATGTGAAACAGCAGCTTAATAACCAGTATCAATTGTTAACCCTAGGTAAAGTATGAGCAGTGTGAAATATGAAGCAAATATATAAAATACATGCTGTTCTTTTGAAGTTTCAACATTGATAATAATAATAAGAAATTTTTCTTGAGCACCAAATCAACATATTAAGATGGTTTCTGAAGGATCATGTGACACTGGCTGCTGAAAATTCAGCTTTGCCATCACAGAAATAAATTACATTTTAAAATATATTCAAATATAAAACTCTTATTTTAAATTATAATAGTATTTTACAATATTACTGTTTTATTTTATGCTTTGATTAAATAAACATTTTTCTTATTTACTAGCTTTTAAAAACATTAAAAAATATATATATATATATATATATATATTTTTTTTTTGTCATTCGTTGCATTTACAAGCCCATTTAAACAGAGACTAGAAGTGATGAATGGGGGATAAAGATTTAAAGTGCTCACATTTTGAAAAAATGACAAATTAGATTGTATGTTTAATCTAGTGAACTGATTTGATATATAATCAGATATTGGTGATTAATCGGGTGAACAAATCTCAAGAGTGCAGTGTCTTTTTTTTCATATTGCTTGAGCAGAATAAAATAAAAAATCAAGGAAACACAGCGTGCTTAAGACAGCATAATAACATTAAATATTACTTATGTAATTGAGTGTGGATAATGAATCCACATTTGTATTTAAACCTGTTTTAAATGCACTCAGAATTCACCCCAGATCATATCCAAATGTGTTCTTAGTGATTCATTCATGGTGTGTCTTGGGTGTATTTATAACACATTTTTGGAATGGGGTGCAGGTGTAAATGGGTCCTAAGAGATCTGATTTTGGTCATAACTCATTTCTGACACATTTTTGACAGTTTTGACAAGGTGTTCTGCCTCTGAAATGCACTGTACCTCTCGTCTAGTCTCATTTCCTCTGGAATGTTTTCAGTGCTCCTCTGTTTGCTCAGACATATTCTCCAGGTTTAATCATGAGTGACTCCCTCCTTCTGTTTGAAGTTTCAGGGTCAAACAGATTAACATTTTATTAAGTGATAGCGAGGAAAGCTATTTATTTCATTTCACCCCTCCACCCCGCTTGAACTGTTTTTAAAATGATTTGTTTATGTGACGCAACACAATTTGCTTTGTTCAGCATTCTTACACTCGAGTCCTTGGCGTCTCCTGACAGAGGCAGAGGGAAGTCAGTCCTCCAGGGGAAGCTCCTCCTCCAGGTGGCCCCGTACTCATGCACACCCTCACTGGGGCTGGTACTTAATCAAGCCCCAGGTTTTGATCCCAGAGGGCCTGACTCGCCTGCTCTACACCATCTGTACAGAAGAGTAGCTAATAAAGTGTCTGTCCTCCTCTCTTCAGTGTGCTATAGTCCCCTCAAAACACTGACAGGATGGCTAATGATCTCTTTCTCTCGTAAACAACAATATATACCCAATATATATTTGATTCCGCTGAACAAAAACATTGAAATGTGAAATGCATTTGTGCTGTCTGGTGATAGAGAAGAAAATAAAAAGTGATTTCTCAAGTGATTTGAGAATGATGTCTTAGACACCAACAAAGCCCTAGACAGCATGTTAAGGCATACATGTCCCTGGGTTTACTTGAATTAAATTAAAATAATTACTATAAAACATTTATTAAATTGCAGTATTTTCCATTTAATCATTGTATAGCCTTGGGAAGTGTTTAGTGTTCATATGTTGGTCTTTTTCTCACACAAATCAATTGTATAACTTCAGAAGACTTATTAAAGCATATGGATTATTAATCATACTTGTATGATTTTTGAAAGTGGTGACTGAACTGTTGTTGTATGGAAAAGATCTGTGTAAATATGTTTTTTTCTAAATTACTCTTTTTACATTATTTATAAAGTAATTCAGGTTTGTAAAGACATTAGGTATGCGTAACAATGGGAAAACATTATATATATATATATATAATACACACATTTACTTTCTTCCATTCTTTAACTTTTTTTTTTCTCCAGTAATCTCTATGCTTCATTTACTTTCCATTTGTAGTCACGTCTTTAATGAAAAATCAGTAGTGGAGCACAAAATAAATGGACACATGAGCAGAGAGTGTGGAATGAGGTATGAAGAAAAAAGAATGGATAGTGGCAGCTGGCAAGTGATACGTCTAAAGCCCAGGATTTAACAGTGAGTGGAAAAGAGGAATTCTATTGGACCAACCTGTGGATTGAGTGTCAGTTAATGCCATTCCTTAATGCCTGTCAACAGAGGGAGAGAGAAAGAGAAATTAATGAGAAACAGTGGAGAGGTGGATGAGGTGATGATCTTTTGCGGTATGGCAAAATTGAAAATGTGTAGGAGGATGAAGGCAGGAGAGATGGGTAAAGAAGGAGTTGAGTAATGAGAGCTGTTGTTTGCCAAAGGTTTTTTTTCCATTACCTTGTTTCTCAATGCAGCAAATGCAAACAGTGACCCTCTGTGACCTTTGAAAGGGATTAGCAGAGCAAACGCAGAGCTAGTGGCACATTGACGCCAACTTTGCACACGCCATGGATTGAGAAATGAGATACTGTTTTTTTTTTCTGAAAGATTATTTTCAAGTTTGCATTATTGAGTCTGAAAACATTGTTAATATGTGTGCGTGTGCTCAGACCTGTCTGTCAGCTCACTGGAGTTTGTTTGTCTCTTTCTCAGAGAGGAAGCTCAGATACTTGATCTTGACCAACCAGCTGGCAAGTGATACGTCTAAAGCCCAGGATTTAACAGTGAGTGGAAAAGAGGAATTCTATTGGACCAACCTGTGGATTGAGTGTCAGTTAATGCCATTCCTTAATGCCTGTCAACAGAGGGAGAGAGAAAGAGAAATTAATGAGAAACAGTGGAGAGGTGGATGAGGTGATGATCTTTTGCGGTATGGCAAAATTGAAAATGTGTAGGAGGATGAAGGCAGGAGAGATGGGTAAAGAAGGAGTTGAGTAATGAGAGCTGTTGTTTGCCAAAGGTTTTTTTTTTCCATTACCTTGTTTCTCAATGCAGCAAATGCAAACAGTGACCCTCTGTGACCTTTGACCTTTGAAAGGGATTAGCAGAGCAAACGCAGAACTAGTGGCACATTGACGCCAACTTTGCACACGCCATGGATTGAGAAATGAGATACTGTTTTTTTTTTCTGAAAGATTATTTTCAAGTTTGCATTATTGAGTCTGAAAACATCGTTAATATGTGTGCGTGTGCTCAGACCTGTCTGTCAGCTCACTGGATTTTGTTTGTCTCTTTCTCAGAGAGGAAGCTCAGATACTTGATCTTGACCAACTAAACAAAAGGAAACTCTCGCACAGCCTCTTACACAAAGGAAATCGTGTGTTTGCCTTCTTAGAGAGGTGCTTTAATGGCAAAAGCATCAGAGATGGAGACACACACTAGTCTGTGTGTGGTTTAGATCACTTTTACACACGTCACGTTTACAGCCATACTTCTCATACCACACGCTTACTGACCAGAAACACTAGTCTTCTCCATCCACACACATCATCTTTTATGACCTCCATAAGCCAGACTGAAACATGAAAGTCAACAGCTCTGTTCCAAAACCTAGTGAGTCATGCTTTCTACAAAGGCAGCTGCCTTCTAAGATATAATCCTAACTTGAATGGTACCTCATAAGTAGCTGGTTTGGAAAACTCTACTTAGGCAGGAATTATGTAATTCTGTATTCAATACAAGTGAGGAACAATGCAAAACTATATATAATTATTGTTAATTAATAAAATTATTATCTTATGTAATAAAATGTATATATTATAAAACAATTAAGGAATGTATTATATTGTTTAAATATTATTTATTTCTTTTAAACCATTTCTGATTTTTATTATATTATATGATATACACATTTTATTAAGCTGATGCATTCCCTGGGAATCGAACCCATGATCTCAGCCTTTCTAGTGCTTTGCTCTACTGGTTAAGCTACAGGAATGCTTTTGTATTATGTTATATTACAATGTTTGTCTTGCCATTTTGGATTTTTTTTCCCGCTTACCTCGTTACTACAATGCCATGATGACTTGAAAATCTGCCTACTAGACAGCTCACTGGGATTTGGAACAGAACAATTGTGTTTGCATTTATGCGTTTTGCAATGAAAAAAAACGCCTTTCTCTCCCAATAATCCACTCGGACATCCCATAACTCTACTGCGTTGCCAGAGGCCACGGTGTGGCGTCAGTCACGGTCGGGTCAGTATGGTCTAAGCCAGCTGAAATTGACTCTGTCTCTCAAATCTGTAAACAAATTTCACTGAAGTCATCTATAGCCCGAGGAACTGACTGAAGCCACTTAACACACACTAACACTCTCACAATCTGGTTTGGCTACAGACGAAATGTGAGAGGGTTGTGAAGAAAAAAACTGGGACTGATTGAAATATTATCTGTTTATATACTGTAGTCTGTGTATTCGGTATTCTTTCTTGTCCAGGGCAAAGGACCAAATACAGTGGGATCCAGAAGTCTGAGACCACTAGCGAAGTCATTTAATATATCTTGCATTATAGAAATTATATAATTAATTATATATTTCAATTGATGTGAATTGTTATGCAGTTGTTTTATCAGCAAAACTACTTGAAAAGTTTACACAAATTTCCAGAACATTTATTTGTGTGCGTGTCCCCCCCAAAAATAGTAAAACTTTGTTTATTTCCAGGTTTACATGACATTTACATAACATTCAGACAGTATATTGATGACATCATCATTAATGCTTCGTGAATAACCAGGGTTTTTTTGGTACATTTTTTTGTCTCCCCTACTAGTACCCCAGCCACCTATAACATTATCATGTAGTAAATCAAAGTCTTTGCTGGGCTGCTGTGTAAACTAATTGACTATTTAAAAAAAAAAAAAAGCCAAATTATTGAGTAAAGTAAAAAGCCTCCAATATATTTTCTGCCCCAACTTCCTGTTTCAACATAGGTCAGGTCAAACCATTTCATGGTTTTATGAAATGTTAAAAGGTGAATTTATCAGCTTGGCAAGTCTCATATTCAGCAGAGCTTCTTTTAAAATGTGTTATTGGACCCGAGAGTCAGAGTTTCGTTTCAACCAAAACCCATGGCACAAAGGACGAGCATCAGCTTTTCTGCCTCATCCCCTGAAAGCGGGCCACTCTGAAACTATCAGAGCGAGTTTCTAGCTGACAGTAAACAAGCACAAATAAAGGGCTGAGATTGAGTCTTGAGAGGGCTTTTTGTTATCTGTAGTGTTGTGGAGCGGCGCTCCTCCCGGTGACTAGCCAATAGCACTTTCCTTTTCTTATTTTTAATACCATTTTCGGAGGGGATGATGGCTAGAGCATATAGCCTGATCCAAAGCATACCATCCATACCATAAATGTCATGTTTGGTGTGTAAGCGTGCGTGTGAATTTCTGGAGTCTTCCAAACTCACGTCCCTTTCCTCTTATTGTGTTATTGCAGGCTGCTGAAGCAGAAACAGCTGTATTTATTTTCTTTGGCTCATTGAGTTGAAAGAGGCATAATTGAGACTGATCTCAGGTCAGTCTGAAATCACATCTCCATCTTCTCTACAAATGTGACATTTCACAATGCGCGATGTGGAAAATCTGTGAGGAGGCAAAACTTTTCGCAATAACCATCAAATGAACATGACGAGAATAAACACAGAGCGGCTGGAGGAAGCTGGTATAATTATGTGTGCGTGGGATGATGCTGGATAATACTTACTGTAAAAAAACAAAAAAAACAAGTCACTGTCATTCCGAAAAAGGGGGAAAAAAAGTCATAAACAGCAAATGTAATTGTGAGAATCGGATATGAGCTCTCAGCGAAGCTCATTTGTCTGGTGCTGTGTTACGATGGCCTGATACGAACATGGCGTCATTCGGTTATTTAGAAAGATCAAGAGCAAACGGAAGCATTTCTTCCTTTTATCACATGGAGAGGCTTTTAGTAGCTCGCCTGCATTTCCGTTCCCCTTTTCTCACTCTTTCCATTTCTCCCTGACTCTCCATGCCCCCGCTTCCCTATCTCCCACGGTAGCGTTCACCCGGGTAATCATGGGTAATCTTCACCGTCCCTGCCCTTTTTACCTCCTGTCATTTTCTCTGATAGTGACTTTTTCCTCCTTCCTTTCAACCTCCTGCATGCAGTCGGGATTGAGGCCTGGTAGAAATGAAATGATCAAGAAATGAAATGAAATAGGATTGCCAAACAAGGCAAGGGCCGGTGTCACACCATCTGCATTGATGCCCCATAGGCATTTTATTTCCATCCATTTCCACAGTCTGAATTTATCAAAGCAACCCACTCTGATTCAATGACGGCTTGTGTGCTTATGCATTATGGCTTGCATAATTTGCAATATCACTGATGATGGAAGGATAGATGACGGATGGAAAGATGGGTTGTTAAACTGAGAAGACCTTTATGATCTTTTTGTATTTGGTCCCATCCGTCTTTTAAACCAAGATTAGGGCTAAATTGCTCTGTGAAAATAACCCCTCTACATATCTTCAGAAACATCAGAATGAAAATTACGATTATGATGATAACTCTGCTTACCCCCACATTCAGTTGGGCCAGGAATGTTATTTCCCCTCAAATATAGACACGGTTATTTAACCCTCCTACACTGAGCCGTGTTGCTTGTAATTACACTGCTAGTCAGTGAGATGTTGTCCATTTCCTCTGCCCCACTGATTGGGGAATAGAAGGATGGATATGTGGCCGCCACTAGACCTTTATTACCATTAGCTTCCAGCAGGAGGAAGGATGTTTCAGTGAAAAGACAGACACCACCTACCTAACCTCAGTGTGTGTGTGTGTTCAACACATTGAAAGTTTAAGTAAAGCTAGTCTTTGTAGAAATAATGCATTCTGTAGATTTAATATTGAAACGGACATCTCAGATTGACACAGTTCCAAGACATATTTGCTTAGCATGATAGAATACTTAAGTGAGGGGAAATAAATTATAAGGGTAGGTCTTTATTATATGTGTTCACCCTAAGATATATACACATCTTATTTTGTGATGGATGATGAAGGAAGGCGTGAAATGAATACTTCATAAGGCAGTCAGCCAATACCTACGGAAGCCTGCTTATGCCTTAGAGAGAAAAAAATATATATAAAAAAGATGATTGTTTAATATTTTTTTTAAATTTTAGGAATAGTGATATAAATTCATTTAGCAAGATAAAGTCACAGTTACAAGAAATAAAGTCTCCATTGTGTGATAAACTCGCAATTTGTATAATCATAATTGTAAAAATAGTTGCAATTACGAAAAATAATCAGAATTAAGTTAATGAAGTCTGTAATTGTGAGACAAAATTGTCTTTTATTTTTATTTTCATTTTTGAACTTGTAATTTGAACTTTAAATTAATCATCATCCTGAATCATGAGAAATGTATCACGGTTTTAACAAAAATATTAAGAGCAGAATCATGTGACACTGAAGTCTTGAATAATCACTGCTGAAAATTCAGAATAAAAGTAAAAATAAAATAGATTAAAATAGAAAACAGTTATTTGTAATTGTAATAATATTTCACAATATTATTGTGTATTTGATTAAATAAATGCAGTTCTGGTGAGCAAGATACTTCTTTCAACAACATAAAAAAAATCTTGCTGTCCCCAAACTTAGCATATTTCAGGTATTGCTGATCCTAAATGGCAGTTAAAACACAACAGACTATAATTGCTTTGTCAGTCATTTGATTAATGTCACTTTGGCATTGGTCACAGACCTTTCTTGTCTAAGTAGGAATTTCTTGGCCAGAATAAGCTACAAATTGGACGATGCCGATAGTCAAATGTCTGGCTGCGTGAGACTAACTGCCGTCTGACCCATCATCCTGAATCTCAGCGAGGCTCCTGTGTTCATTGCTCGTGGAGGATTTGCTTCTCAGTGGCTGGTAAACAGGCAATCGATCAGAGCAGCTTGCATACAAACAAACCTGAATGCAGGCTCACACCTTGCTATAGGGAAGGGAGAAAGATTGATCGTAATTGGTGGGTGAGAAGAGTTTATGTGCGAGAGGGAAACGTGTGTGAGAGAGTGAGAGAGGAAATGTGGAAATAAATGTGGAGGTGATTGAAGGGTCACATCCAATTCCTAGCACGACTCCCTGCTCCTGTGTTCGCGTGCTTATGCATTTATGGGAGCACAAGTTTGATGCCAGATTTCTTGATAATGACTTTATGTTTGCGTGTGTTAGTGATGGAAATATTGGTTTTTGTGAATCATTTCTTTTAAATTACTTGTTTAAATGAACTGCTTAAAATCTCAAAAAAAAAAAATCAATAAATTGCTCTTTGAAAATAACCCTACATATCTTCAAAAACATCAGAATGAATCTCAAAATATGTTCAAATTAAGCCACATGTATGCATATGTAGCTGTATTCATTCTATTTTTCTAGAATATTAATAAGGCTGTTTTATTGTAATTTTTTGTGTACCAGTTCAGTTTGTTGCAGTCATGATTCAACCCATATATAATATCGGACATGTCCAAAACAAATTGTTCTTGGTTTAATGAATCATTGACTAAGAATTACTAGGACAGATTCAGCCTGATTTGTGAACAAAACATTCAGCCCAGTTTTGGGAACTAGTTCACCTGATTCATTGAAAAGATCTGGTTCAGTAAAATGATTTATTCATTAATCAGACTTTGCTGGTGTGTGTACTGTATATGTGTGTGATTGATCAATAATTATGTGTTTGTCAACATCACACACTATCTCTCAAATACATCAAAGTCTGTTCAGATTCAGAATATGTGGTTTCTTCCTGCAGGCCAGCCCTTTCATGCCAGCCCTTTGTGACATTAAGGGAAGGTGTCTGGACCGCCTGAAGGACCCCATGTGCTTTCAAAACAGGGTTGTCCCTGATTGTGCATTATTTACCCTCGGGTGTGGCCTCATGTGTCTGTGCCACATTTTTTGTTAAAACGCTCCTAATTTGGCAGACAAGTTTTGGAAAGGGTTATGATCAAACACCATACATCAACAAATATCATACTTAAAAAAATATCTCTGAGCCAAATCCATGATCTGGATATTTGACATGTTTGAATGATTCAAACGCTTTTGAATGATTTTTTTAATGATTTTCGAAAAAAAATAAAAAATAAAAAAATCTATAAAAATAGGACACCATGATATGATTGATATGAAGGAATTTTCTGTATTTATTTTTTACAGGTGTTTTACCTGTATTTTGAATTTTGCACTTCATTGTGTTTTAGAGTAAAATTACTGGATAATGTCCTTGCAGAAAATTACCATCGGTGTTTTTTTATTTATTTATTTTTATACATAATCTGTATACAGGGCTTTAAATGTTAATGTTAGTTTTGTTAATAAAATGTTAATATTACTGTGTATCTATAAATATTTATATTATATTATTATATATCTATACATTATTATTATTATTAACTGCACTATCTATACTTAAATATTACATTTATAATACAATAATAATTATTGTCAACTATTCTTATTTTGTTTGTTTTGTAATCATGAATATTAATTGTAATTAATTTATACATTTTATACATTTTACTAAATCTTTATGTACTAAATCTAATTATACTATCAAATAAAATACTAATAATATTAAATACATTAAATATAGTATATTAAATATAATATTATTTCTGTGGTACTAAAGCTTTTTAGGTGATGCTTCAATAGCACTCATTCTAATACATCACTGCCAAGCGAAACCTAAACACACTTTATAAATCAGAAAACTTCATCAGAACCAGTTGCATTAGTGACAGGCTAATTCTAAGACGTCTGATTGGCCTTTGTGTTCATGAGCGCAACAGAGGTACCTGTGATTGGTTACAGTTTTCAATGGACGCAACAGGACTAGACCTAAACAGAATTAGGTAATGGACACTTTTTATAATTAGTTGTGATTTGTTAAAACTCAATACCTTTGAGAATATCTCAGTAAGTTGTTTATACTCATGTGGTCATCTGTAAAAATAAATTTGCATGCCACCTCAGTGATACAACTCATGGATTTGGATGGTGATTTATTCACATTTGAGAAACAATTGATGTGATCCTACGAACCTGCATCTGTGAACCTACTTTCCAGCATTTCAGTAATAAAAATGCATGCAAATTACAGCGAAGCACAACAGTTACCGTACTGTGTTCGGCAGTGGTCAAAAAGGATTTAAACAGTGCATTTAGAATCGATTTCTTCTTGTAAACTCAGAGATGTGGATTTGGACGGCAATTAAATTACCACACAACCTTGGTGTTTGTCAAAAAAACAGAAGGAAATTCAGCTGGGGATTTGTTTACGCTGGTGGTGGGAGAAAAACACCAACACTCTGGATTCAGATGGCAATAAAATCACAGACTACCCCCTGTAAATGTTGAAAAAAGCTTACGTCCCCTTGAGAAACAATTACTGTCCGAATGGGGCTATAGATAGGTAACTCTGGGTATATTCAAGCATTTTTTGCATTTGGTATGTATTTTTAAATAAATAGTATTGTTATTTGAGTATTATTTATATATTTCCATGGTATTTAATAATATTTTGAAGTAGTTTTATTTTATTTTCAATTTTAATTTTAATTTTACTCAGGCTTTAGTAATTAGTATTAGTAATTGTGTCTTGTTTATTTTTATCAGTTTTGCTTAAATATCTATTTGGCTTTCAGTTATTTTTTTATTTCAGTTTAGTTGTACTAATCATATTGCTTTAACTTCAACTTTTATTTCAGTTAGTTATTTCTTTGAAGTTTAAGTGTTTAATTTAACATGTATTTTTCATTTTATTTCAGCTTAATTTCAGTTAACAAAAACAATAATAGTTTTAGTTTTAGATTGACTTAATAACAACACTGATTAGAAAATATAACATTATACTGAATTATTTGCATACTCACAATCCATTGTAGTTGTCTGTTGACCAAAAAATTCTTTAAAGAATACCATGAGACTAGGCATGGGCCGATTACCAGTTTCAAGGTATACCGCGATTTGAAAATGTCACGGTTTCAAAACCGCTAATATTTTCCGTTATACCGTTCCTGCGGTATGCACTGTTTTTCATGTCTCCTCAAAGACTGAAAGTGTAAGAATTCCTCAGGTTGAGTGCGGTGTAGAGAGTAACACGACCCTCATACTGCTGTTGGTGCGAGCGAGTGGTCAGTCACGTGTGTGTGTGTATGACGACTGAAGGAGCTTCCCCTGGAACTTACGCCAACTGGCCGTTTTTTGTCTTATTGCAAGCAACTCGTCTCTGTTCTGGACTTGCACAAACTGCATTGCAATGCAATCGTTTTCCAAAATGTCATTTATGTGAAAATATGAAGTCTGTAAACGCCCGTTAACACAGGCCAGAGACGCTGAAGACGGATGCACAGAGAAAAATACTGTAGCAGGCAGATCACTCACTGTTCATGATGCACAAATTATTGTAAGAAAATCCTCAATACTGATTTGGGGGTTTATATGAATGTTTCTGAGGGGAATTGACTGTCTTCAGAAAAGTTTACGTGGTATTTTCTTTTCATCTTGTCTCTGTATAGTTCAAATTAAAGCAGTGTTTCAGCGCAGCGCTGCTGTGTTTACAGCAGTAAACAAGGAAACGCTGTATCTGGTGTTCCAGAAGCGCCTCCTGCTGTCAGAGAGTGAATCTGTCTCATTCAGAGCATCTACTGTTTGCTTCGTTCAGGCATGTAGTATAATTTCACAAAGATAGTCAGAACATTCTGTTTTTGCTTCAGATTGGGTTATTATTAAATCAAATTATGTATATGAAATTGTAGAACTAAATTATATGAAATTATATAAATGATATGTATATGAATTATATAACTAAAATTAAATAACTTTAATTACAGATTTAGGTTAAATAAAGATAGTTTTTATATTTTTCTTCTTTTTAGGAAACAAATCAAAGAAAAAATAAACAAATTCTACTGTTCCTAATATTCTGTATGTTGCTCAAAAACAAAATATATTGTGTTCAGTGGAAAAAAACTTTTTTTTTTTTTACCCAGTCATTTAAAAATAACACATTTTAGAGTTGTAACGACAATACCGTGATACCGTGAAACCGTGATATTTTTGCTTAAGGTTATCATACCGTCAACATCATATACCGGCCCATGCCTACATGGTACTAGCATGGTACATATCCCAAAAAGTCATGGTCATGTCCAATACCATGTTCAAAAAGCCATGGTAGCCATGGATCTAAACAAGTGATTATATCTTGAATTTACACATTCAGATTAACTCATTGATATGTTCTAGCATATTTTACTTGTTTAGTCATGTGGTTGTGGTTGGTTAAATGACCTGAGGCGTGCTCTGTGACCTCTGGGTACCTCTAGAGCCAACTGATTTGACCTTTGACCTCTGCTGGTGAGAGAGTGAGTCCTAGACTCTTAAAATGTTTCACATCATAATAGAACAATCAGTGACAGACCCCCCAAGGAGGTCCATAATACCTGGAGAAAGATATCTGGTAGCATTTCTATTTATCTCAATGGCACTTGGCCCCAAGAAAGTATGCTCGGTTTTGCTAATAGGAGCTCAGTTCTGGACTCAGTTGTTTTGAAACTAATCAACCCAAGTGCATGACATGAGCTGTGATGTCAAAGACTATGATGAAGGAAAAGAAAAAAAAGTCAATTTCATGCTTTTAAGAGTCTTACATAACTACATTGGGAACTGATAAAACATCTACGATACCGTGATGAAATATTAGTTATATATATATATATATATATATATATATATATATATATTTCCAATATTGCCTTTCATACAGTGTGTAATGTAGCTGTATGTGTATGTAAACGATCAGCAAAGTTGTAAAGCCGAAAGTACACGATAAATAAAGTTATTGTCTCTCTACAGCCTAAACGAGTCGTTAGTAATTTGAATCACACTTCCGTGATGGCTACACGTCACAGGGTAACACATTTGCATAATTCCCGCCTATGTTTTATGTTGGCCATAACTTGACCCCGCCCACAAACACTTCATTTTACTGACGACTGCTTCTCTAATCTCGGGGAGTTCAAATAAATCTCGGTGAGTACAACGCGGGATTCACTAAACGCTTGCTCTTGAGAGATGGCTCAGTACTGTTTATTTGGACCAGCTTGCTCCTGAATCACAAGTTTGAGTTTCGAGTTTGTATTCAAAATACGGAAACTATGGCAATGGGCGTATCGTTTCCGACACGCTGTACGCGGTAGACCAATCACAACAGACTAGGCCATCTGACCAATCAGAGCAGAGTAGGCTCATGGAAAGGAGGGTTTTAGAGAGACTGATTCTTAGAACTGCTTTGAACAAATTGTTTGAGAAGCACTGGAAAATGAGGTGATATTAAATGCATATTTTGAGAAAACGAAAGCTTTTTGACCTTGCATGCATGTAATCCTATTGTAGGAGACTCCCAAAACAATATTAGGAACCTTAAAAATGGCATAATAGGGGCACTTAAATCTGCTATCAATCTTCCAGATTTTCCATTTGTTTTTCATGTTTCTCCTCACTCTCTGCCGCTCTCTGTTTTTGTCCATTCCACTCCCTCTGTTTTAACTGCATTTTGAGGACATAACTGGAGGCCATGGATCAGAAATATCTCCAGTGAACGTGGCATGGTTTGATAGTTTAATCATGTTTTGCTATCTGTACGTGGCAGTTGGTGGCATGCTACATTAGTGTGTTCCCAGAGGATGTGATCGAAATGGAGCTTGCCTGCCAGCTAATTACACAACTTCTGCAAATTACAGCAACCTTCGTCAACCCTGCGTTAGTGGTACTAGTGAGGAATGTTTGTTTTATATATGTAACTGCCGTATCTGCATGTGAAAAGATGAGAACCACCTACATTAATTACTCAGACCAGGCAAAAAGCTTTAATTGTCTGTCTGTCCGTCTGTCTATCTATCTATCCATCTACCTATCTATCTATCTATCTATCTATCTATCTATCTATCTATCTATCTATCTATCTATCTATCTATCTATCTATCTATCTATCTATCTATCTATCTATCTGTCTGTCTGTCTGTCTGTCTACCAATATACATTCTGCAGCACAAAATGTTCATTCAAAGGCCACACTATTTTGTTGTTTACTCTCTATCTATCTATCTATCTATCTATCTGTCTGTCTGTCTGTCTACCAATATACATTCTGCAGCACAAAATGTTCATTCAAAGGCCACACTATTTTGTTGTTTACTCTCACGATTCTCTCTCTCTCTCTCTCTCTCTCTCTCTTTAGAAACACAGTTGCCACATCTGTTTGTAAGTTTATCTAAACGTAAAACTGTATATATATATTTTTAAGATAACACTTTTAGCTTTATGCCAATGTTTATTGGCATGCTTTGTATTCAGACAGTAACAATAGAAGACATTCAGTGTTGTTTGTTTTCAAGATGCAGTTTTATGATAGTGTAGTAAATCCCAATAGTGGCATAATTTCATACTTCTGTACATACTTGAATGTATTGATATACTTTAAATGCATTGTATAAATATGCTAGTACATGGCTTTGGACTAGTCTCAAGTAGTCAGACTTTTTATATTGACTGTTTCACATCTTTAAATTCAGTTATGACTGCCCATTTTGAGAATGGAAAAATGTGTAAAGTGACCAACTACACACCATCTTTTGTTTTTTTCACATGAAGTTAGGAGCAGGTAAAAGACGGACTGTATCAGTTGGGTAGCTCATGAAAATAATTGCATAGCAGTCTTGTAGAAAAGTTTGTACAGAAATTATGAAAGTGCAATGATGTGTAAAAAGGGAATATCCAGTGACTAGAGTTCCTCTCTCATTAGCCTGGTAGTAAACAGGCCTTTGTTTCCTAGTGGACCGATAAAACACTTATGTTCCAGACCTGCATAGCTAACACAAAAGAAGATATTTTTTAAAATATCTCAGTGTTCTTCCATACAATGAAGGTCATTGGGGTCCAAAACAATACTAAACCCTTAAAAACATTCTTCAAAATACCTTCTTAAGTAAATGATGGCAGATTTTTTTATTTTTAGGTGAATTATCCCTTTAAAATAATATTCTTCTGAAGAATCCCAGAAAAAGAGAATGTTTTATCTAACATTATAACAGGAACCTGTGGTAAAGATTAATCTATATTGACAATGTATGATATGACCCCTTTAAAGCCTATAGTAATCAAATTAAATCTGGCTCGTTGCCTTGTGAATGTGACAGGTTTTTTTTTTTTTTTTCCCTGCAGCTCACACGTTCCCTGATTCATTGACTTCTGAAGCATCTGATGACCTAGTAGTACTGATATAAACATGCTGGAGTCAGATGAGAGACACACACAGTGAGACATCAGTGCTGTTGGTTTCTGCTTTTCACAGAATACAATGATCTACTTGGAGCATCCCAAGTCTCATGATTTATTCACAACATTCTGTGGCCCATCTGACTCTTTGGCACGGGTGGCCATACACACACACGCAGTGTCTCTATGCATGAAAGGCATATCTTGCTGTTGTCGTTGTTTAACATCAAACCCATTCAAATTAATAAATAAATTCGAATAAAATGTGTAGTTGTGTTATTATATTGTCTGTTCCAAGTTCAGAGATGAACACTGTTTCCTCCCATTTCTTCCCCATGTCCTTCATGTGTTTGAATACACTGGCAATATAAATTGTGATGCTGTCATGAATAGTAGCACTATATCACTTTCAAGTGTGTGTATTTGTACAACTAACTTGAAACCCTGTTGTGGCTGACTTTTGTCCATTTCCAGGACCACACAAACAGATGGCCTGTATTTCCTTACATTGCTGTTACAGCCATCTGCAAAAAAAGTTACCATGGTAACAACCATAATCACCAGTTATTTACCTTACCTCAATCACCCTCAGCATCTTCTCATCTCTCGTGTTTATATCTGCGAATTTTTCCAACCCAGCCTCATTGGGAAAAAAACATGTCTGCAACAACGTTATTACGTACCTTACTGCATGTTTTGCCGCAGTTTCAAAGTGAAATGTCCAGTGAGTGACGCTAAAACACTCATTCAACACGTGACCATGGGCTTTTATTATATTGCTTCAGGGGCCTTATTTATAAAAATGTTGCATATAAACCGTCCTAAATTTGTTCTAAGATAATTTCTCAAAAGTGCATAAGTGCGATTCAGAGAAAACGAACGTGCACACAAAAACACGTGCGTACGCCTCTCTTCCAGATGTGACATTTATAAATCGCAAATGATCTTGAAATTGTGCACAGCTGACTGGTGTCAGATCTCCGCCTTGTAAACTCCCCCTAATTAATATCATTACCATATAAAAGATCACACGCCAATATATATTAATTTCAATGCTTGAGAATGACGAGCACAAAGAAAAAAAAACTTTACTGAGTCTGAAATTGAGGTCCTGCTGGCTGAGGTTGAGAATTATTATTATAAAATAATTAGGTTTCAAAAAGTAAGAACAAACTACGAATTCAAGTAACATTTTCAGTCATCTTATAAAAAGTGAGCCATCCTACTTTTAAAATCACTTGCTATCACAACTAACAAAAAGTTTAGTATCACGAAATTCTTGCAAAACTTTAAAAAACATTATTGAAAGAAAAATTGGACATTTCATATCATAATAAAACACATTATTACTCGATTATGGTCTCCGGTCTGAAAAAACCTGCATGTGATTTGGCATTTCTTTATATTTACACAGTTTACTAATGTTGCTCAAATGTGCCATTAATGTACTGACACAAAAATATAGTGTATTTTATACAAATATCACTGATGTAAATGGCAAAACAAAGTTTAAGGCTGATGTCTCTATTCATTTTCACAGAAGCAAAGCAGCAGATGTTATAAATAAAAAGTTAACAATGTTATTAAATAGAATATATTACAAAACCGTTATTGCACGACATAGGCCTATTCTTATACACTCTTAAAAATAAAGGTGCTTCACGATGCCATAGAAGAACCTTTTTGTCTAAATGGTTCCATAAAGAACCTTTAACATCTGAAGAACCTTTCTGTTTGACAAAAGGTTCTTTGTGGTGAAAGAAGGTTCTTCAGATTATAAAAAGGTAAGAAAGAGATGGTTCTTTAAAGAACCTTTGACTAAATGGTTCTTTGTGGAACTAAAAATGGTTCTTCAATGGCATCGCTTGAAGAACCTTTTGAAGCACCTTTATTTTTAAGAGTGTAGGCTACACAGACAAAACAGTCCCAGATAGCAAGCAGACGTTGATTCAATGTCGATTTTTGGTCTTAAAGGTCAGTATCGGTCGTCAATCAAATTTCGATGTTGAATCAACATTCACTATTTGGTTGGAACATCAGAACGTTATTTCGCCGAAAATAAAACATCAATTCAACGTCGAAATCACGTTGACTCATCAACCGATACAGCCGACGCATCTGATCAAAATCATAACGTCTGATATAGGTTGAAACTTGGTTAGAGGAATCAGAGATCTGCGCGTGCACTCTCACAGAGAGGAAAAGGGTAACTAAATGTATTTTTATTCATTATTTTATATAGTAGTTTGTCCTTCTGTCACTGAATATTAGGCTACTTAAACTGGAATATGAATGTTTTAAAAACAATGACTCACAAAACATTTTAACTTGAGCTTTGTCGAATGTTTATTCATTTTGTTCTGCAGACATGTGTTGCACCACTGGCAAGCTAATAGTCAGTCCAGTGTTTACTAGTGTTGGGTCGTTCTTGAACAATTCGTTCATTTTGAACGAATCTTTAATGTGACTCGGGAAGAACGAGTCGTCTCGGGGAGTGATTCATTCAGTCTCGCATGCGCAACATCCTATAGGTTCTGTACTGGAATTAGTCAAGTAGTTAATCTGTTTCGAGTCTTCGGGTTTTTCGAGTCATTCGTTCATCACGTGACAGCCCCATAAGTTTAACCAATACAGTCTGAGCCGGAAAGAGAATTGATTAGTTAATCTCTCGAGTCTTCGGGGTTTTTTCGAGTCGTTCGTTCATCACGTGACAGACCCATACACTTAACCAATGCAGTCTGAGCAGGAAAGATACTTAATAATAATAATAGTAACCAATTTATTACCTTTATTACCTTTGTTATAACATTCAGTGTTATGGAAAAAACCATCATGACAGAAATTCACACATTTATAAACTGTAAGAAGTAAAAAGCTACAATTTGAGACCAGAAACGCATTAGGTAACTGTAAGAGTAAATAATAATTACAATAATGATGATAATAATAATAACTATGCACCCGTTTGTAAGGAAGCTTGTAAATTAACTATTTTCTCTATCCAGTGCTGTCAAGTTACGTGACAAAAGAACGAACGATTCAAAATACTCGAGAGATGAACTAATCAATTCTCTTTCCGGCTCAGACTGCATAGCTAAAGCTTATGGGGCTGTCAGGGGATGAACGAACGACTCAAACCCGAAGACTCGAGAGATGAACTAATCAATTCTCTTCCGGCTCAGACTGCATAGCTAAAGCTTATGGGGCTGTCAGGGGATGAACGAACGACTCAAACCCGAAGACTCGAGAGATGAACTAATCAATTCTCTTCCGGCTCAGACTGCATAGCTAAAGCTTATGGGGCTGTCAGGGGATGAACGAACGACTCAAACCCGAAGACTCGAGAGATGAACTAATCAATTCTCTTTCCGGCTCAGACTGCATAGCTAAAGATTATGGGGCTGTCAGGTGATGAACGAACGACTCAAACCCGAAGACTCGAGAGATGAACTAATCAATTATCTTTCCGGCTCAGACTGCATTGGTTAAAGCATATGGGGCTGTCACGTGATGAACGAACGACTCAAAAAACCCGAAGATTTTTACCGAAGTGTGTTGTCTGTGCTGTTTTGCTCATTTGTTTTGATTTCTCCATGAGATTATCTCGCACACACACCGGCTGCGCGAGCTTCAACATGTGCGACCTTGTTACTGTCAATACATTATTCATTATCAATTGTAATTTATGTCGAATGTAATAAAATCAGAATCATTCTCACTGAAATTGCTCAATTGCACTACACAATTTATTTTTCGACCTTTACAAAATTAACATTCTCTCTGCTCTTAGTTTTACTCCAGTCCGCCACTGTCTAAACATCCGGCGTTACCGCAATTTCGCACTGACTGGAGGCAATTACCAAACTGTTCCGCATGTGTATCACACCAATGTACATATTTTTTGATGTTGGATCGACGTCGGACATCAACGTCGTTTCGACGCCATGAGAAACGTCGATTCTACATTGATTCTATGTCAGTTTGTTATCTGAGAGTCGGAGATACGTTTATGCATTTTTTTTCTATTTTATGTGTTAGTAGTAAATCAAGACATCGCAAGTTCTCTTGTAAAATAAAATAATAAAAAACAACAACAACACGGAATAAACCTACAGAAAGCAAGTGAAGAACTCTCAACATTAGGCTGCTAAAAAGGCACTACACTGCACAATTAATCTCTTACACTGCATCTTTGTGGTTTGTGATGAATTCAGTGCTTGCACGTACACCGCTTTTATTATTATTGCAGTTTACATGTTCAAATAGCTGCAGTACTCCGACTTTGCCACAAGGAAAAGTGCATACGCCTGCTCAGACCATGACGTGGCGATAAGTACTTTTTCACGTCAAAGACCGTTTTATAAATATGAAAGTTGCCGTGGATTTTAGCGTACGCACACTCTAAGATCAAATCTGTGCATACGCACATTTTATAAATGAGGCCCCAGGTGCGGATTGCGGCATTTCAGAATTCAAATGTCCGGGGAGTGTCACTAAAAGGATAATGCTCTATCTTGTTGGAAAATAACATACCTGCTATACCAAGCCCAATCCTAAACCTAGCCGATAGTGTTAACAAAAGCAAAAGTGATATAAAAACACTTTCACTGATGCAACCGTGCTATTTTGACTTCTTTAAACGCGGGTTTCAACTTTCTTGTCGAACCGTAGTCTCATGGCATTCACATCAGAGTTCTTCACCTCACAAGAGCAATGTCGTATCGCGTGAGCTACTGGGCAAACCTACTGCGTTAGAAAACCCATACATATGAAGCTGTATTTGTGACGCTAACCTTCAAAAGTATCAGTTTTCAAATCTCACAGCATGTTAAAATAGTTTTGAAGTCATAACATAATATTCTGCAAGTAATTGTGTGAAAATTAGGCTTTATTAATCGAAACTCTGGCCCTGTAAATCATACTTTTTGTGAAAAGTAATATAAGCTGTCAGAGTTTTACTGCCTCTTGTGTTCATTTCAACTGAAAACTGAGGCGTGTGTATAGGTTCGTTTTTGAGTTTTGCAGAAATGTAGGTACATTTTTCTAATGAGTCAGGGTAGTTTTTTTCTAACTTTTTATTTTATGTTTGTCAAGTAGCCTAAAGATATGTGCTAAGATGATCATCCAAATTAACTAATAAAAATCCCTGTCAAATATATTATTTAATATGACTGAATCATCCTGACTACATTAGATTATGAAAACAAATTTAATTTTAGGGGTCACATCTCATTGCGTTTATTTATTTATTTGGGGTTTACATACCTGCCAGACCCCATCTGCATATAAATTATTGTAATTATTTTATATTTATATTATAAAATAATTAAATAGATAGAGAATTACAATTTAATTAATTTAAAGACTTAAAATGTATGTTTTTTTATGTAGTTTTTTTAATAAAATGTATAGTTTGTTTTGTGAACTTTAAAATATGCAACACACACCTGTGACCTGTTCAGTTCTGTATTAATGAGGCAAGTTGCCATTGCTTTGCAACCGCAAACAGCCTTCAGTTAGAATAACAAACTATATTATTTTGAACAATAATCATTTTTTGCTTATTATTGTTATTATTATTATTATTATTATTATTATTATTAATGAATGCAATTTTTTATGTGACATTGCTTTGTTTTGCCTCTTGAGGATCATAACTGTATTTTAAGACTTTATTAATTGTGTTGTAGGTTTTTATGATTCTCTTATTATCACTTAAACACAGTAAAGGCAGCCTCAGACAGAAATAAAAATAAAACAAAGTCTAAAATTGGTTCCCTAAGATTTTTATGTACTGTACATAAATTTGATTAATGCAACATTTCCTTAAAATGCAATGTCTCTAGTTTTCCTCTTCGCACCTGTTGGGAAAGACAGAGTCATACAATTTCTCTTAAAGACTCATCCAGACTACAGCAGTTCTGTTGAGGCTTCAGTTATACTTGTCAGTGTTGTAAGTGTATATGTGTATGGATGGCTCCTTCTAACACATGCTGCCTTTATAACTTATACAGAAACACTTTGTGTGATTAAGTATCCTTGTTTCTCTCTCTCTCTCTCTCTCTCTCTCTCTCTCTCTCTCATTGTCTGTCTTTCACTCTCTGTGTGTCTGCAAGTGAGAAAGGCCACAGTGTCTCCCAGCGCCTCAGGCTACTTTGATGGACAGATGGACAGTCCGTGAGAGACAGACTTCCCTTTCTGGCAATGAGAAAACAGGACCCCTGCTGTCGGCATGGTGACAGTTGCCATGAGTGATTGCATCCGGACCTACAGTTGATGGTTCGAGGGTTCGACCTGTGTCTCTTTAGAGGTGAAGGGTGGAGAGGGCAGTACTGGCTTCGATCCCCTTCACGTTTCCATCAGGCCGCAGTTTGCCATTGTGTTCTTGGGTCCATATGGCACAAAGATGCCCGTCAGGTCCATGACAACCTCATGCTGAGGGTCTGCTAGAATTTAACCCAAAACACTGGGTTTATATTTAGGCAGAAACAAAAAGAATGAGGGTCTGCTGGTCTTTGCACCCTCATAGCTCATTGGCGCAGTTTGTTAGATTTGTGAACTAGTCATAAATCAACAGGCTGAATGCTGTGTTAATTCACATTCAAGTAGACACTGAAGGAGAGAAATGCTTTATAAAAACTGTTTAAAAAAACAATGAAATTTTGGATGCTAAAATATCAAAAAATAAATGGAATGTCTACTGTATATTGTCTAGTATCATATTCAGTCAATATATGTCATCATTTAACCCTCAAATAAGAGAAAATAGGGCTGGTTTTGAGGTTTGCAGAATTCTGGCCAAGCACCGGCTTCAGCACCATTTTGTTGTAGTGTTCGTGAAGTAAGTTCATCTGTGCTTGATAATGTTGAACACGTTTGCTGTTTCTCTCCCACAGCCCTCAGTCACTCCATTAATCACACACATCTGTTCCCATCAGTCTATATCCCCAAGGAGACAACCGTGTCTGTTTGAGAGACCTTCCGATCTTAATTGCAATATCTAAATAGTTAACACTTGCTGATTGTATAAAATGCATCAATGCTAAATTTGGATGTTCTTAACCCTGTGGTTATATACTCGCAGAAAAAAAAGTTATTTTGGGGCTTCAGCAGCTTGTCACTGAGACAATATCCTCTAAAATTACTAATATGCACCCTTTAGGTGTAGATAAGGTAACGTCTCGGTTACGTATGTAACCCTCATTCCCTGAAGGAGGGAACGGAGACGTCATGTCGGTGACCGACGAATTGGGATCTTGCTTAGAGAGACCAATCCACTTCGAGTGTAAACTAAACGAGCCAATGCACATTGGCATGCGATGATTGCATCCAGCTGCCACTGATCACAGCGTGAGCATAAAAAGAAAGCCGGTGCAACGCACACCAGGTTTTTGCTGAGAAGCCGAGCCAGTGACCTGGCCGCTCAGCGGTGGTACAGCAGCCATGGCGATGGGACGTGACATCTCCATTCCCTCCTTCACGGAACGAGGGTTACATATGTAACCGAGATGTTCCCTTTCAGTCGGTCACTCTTGACGTCACGTCGGTGACTGCGAATTGTGATCCCAACCAAAGCGCCACGGATTCTGCCCCTTCCAGTGTCCTGTGCGAGCCGCCTGCGCCCCTTTTTGGTGTAGGCCGGGGCTCGCAACAAGAAGACCAGTCACCATTGTCAAAGCACTACCCACTCAGTGAGATTGTAGAACACTGGGAAAACATACCTGTTCCACTTGGAACAGGAACATTGCAGAAGCCCCATCCTTCCCGAAGGAGGTTTTGGAAGCACTTACACATATGAACAACCGTTTAGGTGCATATGGAAGATTAGAGGTGATTATAACCCTCTTGTAAATGGCAGAAGTCTGCCGGGGAAACATGGGCTCTGAGGCTATACCATGGACTTTACACATATGGAACCCAGCCCCCTAACAGTTCTCATGGATTCATCGAGTGAGGGCCTAGCACCGGACGTTCCTCCGCGTCTGGCTGCCGAGGGGATGGAGGAACTCGACAGGGTCTACAGTACAGACACTCTGGAGTAGTTTTAGCAAGCCGACACTAAACCAGGGCCTCTCAGTGCCTCTTCCCATTTGAGATGAGAAGACAGGAGGATACCGGCTCCACACGAAGGCTATACAATCTACCGAACGTGTTGGGGTCGCCCAGTCCGCAGCTCTACAAATATCTTTCAGCGAGGCACCACGAGCCAGTGCCCAGGATGATACAAGACTTCTAGTAGAGTGAGCTCGCAACCTGAGCGGGCAGGGCACACCCAGTGCCTGATAAGCCAGGGTGATGTCATCCACAATCCAGTGGGCCATCCTCCGCTTAGAGACTGTCTTCCCCTTCTGCCGGCCTCCGTAACAGACAAAGAGCTGGTCTGAGGTCCTAAAACTTTGTGTCTGGTCTACGTACCATCTCAGGCTCGGACGGGACAAAGCAAAGCTATGGCTGGGTCTACCTCCTCCAGGGGCCCAGTTCAAGACACGCAGATCCAAGATTGGTCGTAACCCACTGCCTTTCTTGGGTACAATGAAGTAGGGGCTGTAAAACCCTGTCTTCATATCGGCTGGAGGGACCGGCTTTATTGCGTCCTTCGCCAGTAGGACTGCGATCTCCGCATGCAAGACAGGAGCATCGGCCGCCTTCACTGCCGTGAAGCGGATGCCACTGAACTTGGGGGGATGCCGGGCGAACTGAATTTCATAGCCGAGGCTGATAGTCCGCAGAAGCAAGCGAGACGGAGTGGGTAGCGCTAGCCAGGCACCCAGATACCGTGCAAGGGGACCAGCGGAACCACCGCCGTACCCGCAGTGGGGCAGCGAGGTGGAACGCAGGGTCCCAACTCGGGTGGCTTGTGGGCAGACCGAAGAGGGGTCTGAGTGTGCGGTGCAACGCTTACCTGGTTCCACAGTTTGGCAGAAGGTGCGTGAGTAGGGCCTTTGTTGACACTCTCAAACTGCCCGCTGCTGCCTGTTGGCAACAATGGAGGATGAGTGTGGTCCGGTGTTGGTCTGTATGCGACTCTCCGTGCCCTCCTGGGACAAGGAAATAGAGAAAACTGCTCTTTTGTCGAGAATTTGGGTGCCATCGACCGTGAGGCCAACGGTGGGGGAAAACGAAACAAAAGATTATCTACCTGACCCTCCTCCGGGGGAGGGAGTGGTGCGTTCACAATCTCCTGAAGAGCAGATCCCTCCATCTCTGGGTCACCCGTCTGAGGGCCGTTTGCCACCAGGTTTGCTTGGCTGGAGGCTGCTGCGGATGCGGCACACAGGGGGCCACCTGCGGCGACGAGCAGGCTGGGGCGCTGCGGCCAGCTGACGATGTGACGAATCGCCTCAGTCTGCTTCTGTGTAGCCGAGAACTGCTGGGACACAGGGGCATTGAGGAACCATACTTTGTCGGCGTCCCTCATGTCGGCGAGACACAGCCAGAGATGGTGCTCCTGGACCACAATTGTGGACATCGCACGACCCAGAGAACTCGCTGTGACCTTCGTCGCTCGGAGCGCGAGGTCAGTGACGGTTCGGAGCTCTTTCAGAACTTCCGGATTGTGACCACACTCGTGCATGTCCTTCAGTGCCTTGGCCTGATGAACCTGCAGTAACGCCATCCACAAGCCATTTAAGCACTGCCGGTCAGACGAGATGAATGCCTACAGGCCCGGGAGGGGAGCGACAGGTTTCCTCGCCAAGAGGAGGCGGTCTTAGAACACAACTGCATCGCTAATGACCGATCCACCGGGAGGGTAGCTGTATAACCCCTAGCTGCACCCCCATTGAGGGTGGTGAGGGAGGATGAACCAGCAGGTCGGTTTCTGGTAGTAAAAGGTGCCATCCATTACCTGGTGAGCTCCTCATGCACCTCCGGGAAGAAAGGCACCAGGGCGGGGCACTGAGAACCAGCGCAAACCACCCCGAGAAACCAATCATCCAAACTCGAGGGCTTGGGATGCAGTGGAGGTTTCCACTCGAGCCCTACCCTCTCAGTGGGCCGGGAAAGCATAGCCGACATCTCCGTATTCGATTCAGGCGTTTCCGCCGTCCTGGAGTGGGACGCAATGTGAACATGACTCATCCGCAAACTCCAACTCAGTGTGTTTAATGCCCAGAAACGCACAGGTGAAATGGCATCTTTAAAAAGACGATCCGCTGTCTTTACTAAGACGTGTAAGCTCTTTTAGAGAAAAAGGCTCTTTCATGGAAATGCTCTTTTACATGCTGAGACGCACAGGGGAGATGACCGCTTGCAGCTCGACAGGGGGTAGTGTAGCCTGAAGTGCGCAACCCACTAGACACATGAACGACCACCGCTGAAGTGCCGTCCGCCAACACAAGAAGCTCCCTAGAGCATGCTAGACTCGTCACACACGAATAAGTTTGGTAGGAGTAGAAAAATTTTGTCACTCTGCTCCGAAGTGAAAAGCTGGTATGCGTTGCACCGGCTGCCTTTTTATGCTCTCGCTGTGATCAGCGGCAGCTAGATGCAATCATCGCATGCCAATGTGCATTGGCTCATTTAGTTTACACTCAATGTGGATTGGTCTCTCTAAGCGAGATCCCAATTTGTCAGTCACCGACGTGACATCATGAGTTATCGACTGAAAGGGAATTTCTGTTCTGTTCTGTGTTTTGGTACAATTTCATTTTATTTATTTTTTCTGACAGTGGTTCTTCTTTCTTAAAGTCACAATATATCAGATCATTTATGAATTTAAATTTACTGGTAGGAAAATAATTTCACAGTGGGAGTGCAAAACAGATTGTGTTGCATAAGTAAAAAACATTTATAGATTTATAGATTTATGTGTAGGACAATGATTTTATGTGCATGGATATTGTGTGCATTAACTGCATTTATATGGATTGTGTGTATGCATTTGATATCGATGTACACTTTAACCTTATAATGTATTATAATAATTATTATAAAAACTATAATATAGAATTTTAAGATCAGAGTTAAAATATAATTGGTATAAAATATAAATATTTGGGTCTCTAATTTTAATTTGTTTAAATAATTATTTTACATTTACTAGGGTGTGTATGTGTGTTTATATTATATATATATATATATATATATATATATATATATATATATATATATATATATATATATATATACATAAATATATATATATTGTCACGTATCCTTTCCATGAACTTCCGTCTGCTTGCCACCAGAGGTCACCCTTCCACTACTATGGACTCTTGCACCACACCACTGTTGCGCTTCACCCGGACTACAGTTCCCATCATCCATTGCACTGATTACACACACACAGGCTGTGTCCGAAATCGCCCCCTATACCCTAAATAGGGCACTATTTGAGGGAACAGCCATTTTTAGTGGTGTCCGAAAGCATAGTGGACGTTCTCCAGTGTACTCATTCAATCCCACAATACACTGCAAAAACGGCTAGAGAATGCCCATAATGCACCGTGAGAGTCACGCGCTGAATGAATTCCCGCATCTCGCAAGAAGATGGCGCCCGCAGCTGAATAATCGATCTTTTAATTTTTACAAAGCGCTCATCCATGGCGTACAGCATAATGTACAACACGGGTATAAACTCATTGTAAATTGATTATTAAATTGTTTGATTAGGGTTTATACATAATTTCAAGATAAATACTTTAATCTTAATACTGGAACTGCTAGTTTGCTAGTTTCAAATGATTAATAAACAGCAAGCACAAACTATGCAAAAGCAGCATTCCTTCCGGTGCACTCAGTGTCCGAATTCACTACTCATTTTCATTCACTCCTTCTAGTGAACTGAATTAGTGACCTAATGTAGGGAATAGTGAATGAGGGTATAGGGGGCGATTTCGGACACAGCCACAGTTGATTGCACACAGCACTGATTGCCCACAGCTGTCATCAATCACACCTGCCCCATATAACACTCACTCTGTTCCCCGTCATGCTGCCGAGTATTGTATAGCGTTTATCACTCTCATAGCGATAGCTACTCTACGGAGCCTGTCTAGTTTTTCCATAGCCTTATCTTAGTCTTGCCTTGTCTGTTTTCTTGTGTCCTGATCTTTACCTGTGTATCTCAGATTCCCCCTCTCACACCTTTATTTGAGTCCAGCTGTGTTTGATTATACTGATTGGACTTTTTTTAATAAATCTGCAAAAATGTCAACAATTCTGTGTTTTTCTGTCAATATGGGGTGCTGTGTGTACATTAATGAGAAAAAAAAAATACTTAAATGATTTTAGCAAATGGCTGCAATATAACAAAGAGTGAAAAATGTAAGGGGGCTCTGAATACTTTCCGTACCCACTATATATATATATATATATAAATAATATTTAATTTATTCAGCAAGAATGCATTACATTGATCATAAGTGACAGTAAAGACATTTATACAAAATATTTCCATTTAAAATAAGTGCTGTTTTTTGGAACTAATAATAACCATGTTTTCTATTAAAATGTTAAGCTGTACAACTGTTTTCAACATTAATAATAATAAGAAATGTTTCTTGAGCAGCAAATCAGCATATTAGAATGACTTCTGAAGGATCATGTGACACTGAAGACTGGAGAAATGGCTGTTGAAAATTCAGCTTTGCCTTCAAAAGAATACATTACATTTTAAACTATCTTTAGTAATATTTAACCAATAATTGTAGCAATATTTCCCAATAGTACTCTTTTAACCATGTTTTTGATCAAAATAAGTGCAGCTTTGAGATTTCTTTCAAAAACATAAACTTTTTTCAAACTAAACTATAAATTAAATGCATAACTTTTTTTACATGATTTCAAATATTGGTCCATAGTTGCCAACTTTAAACTGTAACTCTTATCCTCATTTTGTTTTGTTCTGTATGTGACATGATGGAGCACATGAAACGAACTCAGGCGACTGACTCAATAATCTCGATAATCAGGCAGTAAAAACCTCCCTAAACTCAGTTAGAGCTTCTCTAATGTTGGGAAACTAGGGCGGTTGACATATGGTCTCTTCATAAAACACAGCCGATCGATGCTGATTACAGTCCACGTTTGGGGTCTCGTCTCTGCCATCTATGAATCCTTTGTGTTTCTTTGCATGTTTTCTCAAATTATAGTGAAGGAGCTGGTTTCATCAATAGCGGTAGGACACAATGAGGCTATTATCTCATGTGTTTCGTGTCTTGTGCACTAACCTGTAATATCTGTGCGATGAACACGGCTATTAACTTCAGATGAAACCCCACGGGACATTCCAGTGTGTGTGTGTGTTTGCGCCGATGATTGATGATGCTGGTTTGAAGAAGTGAAAATGGACGTCGTTCCCCTCAGAAGCATACCAGAGGGGATAAAGAGCGCCATTGTGGGGCCTAATCCACTCTGCAGGGCTTTTCAAAGCATTTGTGTGTGTGTGTGTGGTGGTAGTTTAGAGCATCTGCCAGTCATTTTTTGCTGCTATGTCAGTCAGGTTTGTGCTAGTGAGCTGCTAAAAGCTTCTCTAGGCTCCCAGCGGTACACGTCTGTATAGAGTCCGTCTCCATCCAGCCGCCGAGGAGACAAACTCCAGCAGGGCTGATGACTGACGAAGAAGAAGCTCCTTTCTCTACCTCTTCCTCTCCGTCTTTCTCCCCCCCACATGTTCAACAACTGTCTTCTCTTTCGCTCTCTCTGGGTTCATCTATTCATCACTCATTTCTATATCCAGGGCTTTTCCATTCTCAGGACTTATCCATTTGTATCTCTCACTTTGAATGGATGGTAACGTGAGGAGGTGAAAGTGGCCTTCCGAACCAATGCATTGCAGAGGATCTATTGTGCTTCGAGCAGGAGGGAGTGAGAGAAAGGGAACGAGGAATTGAGAAAGAGAGAAACAGAGCGAGAGAGCTAAGGTGACTCGCTGGCCTGGTACGCTCGATAAAACGAGTCAGCTCACCTTACTGCTGCTGAATGAGACCTGTGTGTGTATGTGTGTCTGCTAGATCACGAGAGTAGACTACAGACGGGACGGAGAAAAGATGCATAGATAGGCCTGTGAAGAAAAAGAGAGAGGGAAGATAAGGCATGAGAGCGTAGGTGGAAAAAGCAAGTGATTCATGAAAATAAGGAATTTGAAACACTCTACATAGATAGCAACTCACAGTAGTGAAGGAGACAAGACTCACAATTGTTTTTAATATAGTTAGATGTTATATAATATATATTATTTATTCTGTGGAACAAAAATAGTGTTTTTGTTTGTTTGTTTGGTAACCATCTTTCTTCAATATATCTTATTTTGTTGCACAGACAGAAAACAAAGTCATGCATTTGTTGGTGATCTGTCTCAGATGAATAAAAACAGAAACAAACGAGTCAGTTGTTGACGTATTTAATAATGCTATAAAATGAATGTGGATAACATTGCTCAGACAATTTGCTCTTAAATATATGGATCTTTGATATTCTTATTGCAGACTCTGGTGTCTGAACACATTTTTTAATGTTGGAATCTTGTCTTAAACTGTAGAGGAGATACATGTGAGATTACTATGTTGATTTTCTAAGGGGAAACATCAGATAAGCACCAAACATGCTTTATATGATCTCCATTTAAACCTTTAAAACTTTAATTGAGATTAAAGAGATCTAATTTGGTATTATTTGATTTAATTCATAATACTGTAATCCAATGCCATTAACAGTTGCATCTAATCACAACAAAGTATTCAAATAAATCATCTCATTCTTATTTGTAAACAGTGTGACTTAAAAGACTCAAAAGGGAAATTATGTCATAGATGTGCTATGAGTAATTCAGAATGTCATAACAATTGTGATATAAATAAAATAAATACAATTGCAAAATGCTGCTGTGAAAACATTTCCCGCTGCTTCTTTATTTTAGTACAAAGTTGTTTGAGAAATCTGTTCCTGTTCTGTCACATTTCCAAATGCCACAGACAGCCTCAAATGACACATAACCACACAAACACACACACAGGTGAAAATTTTTCCCTCCAGTTGTCCGACCTGCCGTCTCCGCTGTCATTTCTGAAAGTCAATCGCTCCATTTCAGCATTCCAAATGTGCCTTTCATTAATATTGCACACGGAAGTCAATTAAGAGTGAATTATTAATTTGCTAAGTGTCAATATTTAGTAAACAATGATACTGTTGCTGCTGCTAGGAGCTCCCAGAGCAACTCTCTAAATGACTGTTAGTGCTCAGAAATGAAACAGAGAGCGCACACACTCACACACACACACAGTGGCATCTCTTGAGGGGATTAAGCAGGTGGTATGTGCTCACAGCAGGAGCACAGTGCTATCTTTCTAAAGGCGAATGATGTAGACAAGTGTAAGCGGAGTCTAGACTGACTCCAAGAGAATTATAAACATGGAAGAGGGTGCTTTGCATCCTTTTCAGGGTTTTTGATAGGCCCGTTCTGTCTGCCAGCTCACCTCTCTTGTTGACTTGTACACAATGTCCTAGAACATGATTTCTTTATCTGAATATATTTGTGTTCATTGCTCCCTCCTCACTGAGCGGGGGAAATACGTTGAAGTTTACTTCACTTCGGAACATGGGCTGGAATTGGGAACCGCAGATGTAGCCTATTGTAGTAATGTTGTCTCTGGTCCTCTGGTCTGTGAGTGACCGTATATGTATTCAGGGGCGTGGCTTTGGACGGCGATTGCAGGGAGGGTGGGACATTCGCTTTCAGTTCTATTAGGCTAAAGTTAGCATTTTCCAAGATCTCCTATTGCGCCTTTAAGTTAAACTTTCCATCTGCTCAAGCAGAACGTTAATGTTATCTTGTACTTCAGCAAGGTATCTCTGGCTAAAACTAGCTAACGTTAGCGTTAAAGTTAGTGAGTCCATGCTAACGTACAAACCTTAATAGCGAACTGTTCTCACATCATGTACCATGCAGTGAAAGTCAAAATAAACTAAAGTCTATATTAGAGTGTCTCTCCATATTAATCTGGTTAAATGTAAATTAATTTAATCTTACTCTGCGGTATATGAACGGTGTTGATCCGGGATGTTGTCATTGCGATCATGACGACCTTAACATAATTCTCCCGTTTGCATTGTGATCTGGATTTTTACATATTTATTTTAACATATTTTATATATCCCTCCATGGCATATTTAAGTCCCACTTGAAGGTCCATCTGTGTTCCAAATTTATCAGAAACACCTCGGAAGAAGGTTTTCACGGACAGCTGTCATTGTAAGACAGTGAGCAACTCTGTTTGTTTGTCCGAGTGAGCAACAGTAAGTAAGGGGGGCGGGGCTTACCGATAGGTCAATTACTGAACTGAAAATGAATAAAAAGTAAAACAAATAAACATTAAACGTAAATAGAAATAAAACAAAAAACAGGCGGCTGCGTGATGGAGTTGATCAATGAAATCTCCAGTGGGGTGGGATTTGTGGTTAACTGGTTTGTGAATTGTTTTTTTTTAGCTAATTTGCATGCACAATATAAAATGTTTTGTTTGTTGCTGATTGGCTCTTTTAATTGAAAGGCGGGACTGCCATTCTTACAGCTGCCATACTCAGCAACTATTTCTCCCATTCATTTCTCTTCCCCCTTATACTGTCTTTGATGAAACTCTGACATACGCAGTACTCCAAAAATGATTACTCCTCATCCTTCAGACTTCTCTCTCTCTCTCTCTCTCTTTCTGTCTCTCACTTGTGTTCGAGGTGCATGAAAGGCCATAATCATAGATGTCACACCCACATGCACACAAGTCTAAAGATTATGTGTCTCTTTTGGGAACATTATAATGCTGATAATAACAATGATGATGATAATTTTACAATGTCAGTCACTGTTTTTGACAGGACTGGATGAATATTTGGAGCTTGTGTTCTGCGAAAGTTCTGAAAGAGTTGGAGCAGGAAGTGCAATTTGTGTGGCAAGTGTACGCTTTGAAGTGTATGCTTTTTTACAAGCAGTAGACAGCCAGAGGTGCAAGAGAGAAAGGTTTGCTGCTGCTAGGAGCTCCCAGAGCAACTCTCTAAATGACTGTTAGTGCTCAGAAATGAAACAGAGAGCGCACACACTCACACACACACACAGTGGCATCTCTTGAGGGGATTAAGCAGGTGGTATGTGCTCACAGCAGGAGCACAGTGCTATCTTTCTAAAGGCGAATGATGTAGACAAGTGTAAGCGGAGTCTAGACTGACTCCAAGAGAATTATAAACATGGAAGAGGGTGCTTTGCATCCTTTTCAGGGTTTTTGATAGGCCCGTTCTGTCTGCCAGCTCACCTCTCTTGTTGACTTGTACACAATGTCCTAGAACATGATTTCTTTATCTGAATATATTTGTGTTCATTGCTCCCTCCTCACTGAGCGGGGGAAATACGTTGAAGTTTACTTCACTTCGGAACATGGGCTGGAATTGGGAACCGCAGATGTAGCCTATTGTAGTAATGTTGTCTCTGGTCCTCTGGTCTGTGAGTGACCGTATATGTATTCAGGGGCGTGGCTTTGGACGGCGATTGCAGGGAGGGTGGGACATTCGCTTTCAGTTCTATTAGGCTAAAGTTAGCATTTTCCAAGATCTCCTATTGCGCCTTTAAGTTAAACTTTCCATCTGCTCAAGCAGAACGTTAATGTTATCTTGTACTTCAGCAAGGTATCTCTGGCTAAAACTAGCTAACGTTAGCGTTAAAGTTAGTGAGTCCATGCTAACGTACAAACCTTAATAGCGAACTGTTCTCACATCATGTACCATGCAGTGAAAGTCAAAATAAACTAAAGTCTATATTAGAGTGACTCTCCATATTAATCTGGTTAAATGTAAATTAATTTAATCTTACTCTGCGGTATATGAACGGTGTTGATCCGGGATGTTGTCATTGCGATCATGACGACCTTAACATAATTCTCCCGTTTGCATTGTGATCTGGATTTTTACATATTTATTTTAACATATTTTATATATCCCTCCATGGCATATTTAAGTCCCACTTGAAGGTCCATCTGTGTTCCAAATTTATCAGAAACACCTCGGAAGAAGGTTTTCACGGACAGCTGTCATTGTAAGACAGTGAGCAACTCTGTTTGTTTGTCCGAGTGAGCAACAGTAAGTAAGGGGGGCGGGGCTTACCGATAGGTCAATTACTGAACTGAAAATGAATAAAAAGTAAAACAAATAAACATTAAACGTAAATAGAAATAAAACAAAAAACAGGCGGCTGCGTGATGGAGTTGATCAATGAAATCTCCAGTGGGGTGGGATTTGTGGTTAACTGGTTTGTGAATTGTTTTTTTTTAGCTAATTTGCATGCACAATATAAAATGTTTTGTTTGTTGCTGATTGGCTCTTTTAATTGAAAGGCGGGACTGCCATTCTTACAGCTGCCATACTCAGCAACTATTTCTCCCATTCATTTCTCTTCCCCCTTATACTGTCTTTGATGAAACTCTGACATACGCAGTACTCCAAAAATGATTACTCCTCATCCTTCAGACTTCTCTCTCTCTCTCTCTCTCTTTCTGTCTCTCACTTGTGTTCGAGGTGCATGAAAGGCCATAATCATAGATGTCACACCCACATGCACACAAGTCTAAAGATTATGTGTCTCTTTTGGGAACATTATAATGCTGATAATAACAATGATGATGATAATTTTACAATGTCAGTCACTGTTTTTGACAGGACTGGATGAATATTTGGAGCTTGTGTTCTGCGAAAGTTCTGAAAGAGTTGGAGCAGGAAGTGCAATTTGTGTGGCAAGTGTACGCTTTGAAGTGTATGCTTTTTTACAAGCAGTAGACAGCCAGAGGTGCAAGAGAGAAAGGTTTGTGAATCTCCTCTCTATGGATCTCGCTGTGAGGTCCCTCTGAGAGGTCTTGATGATACTTAATAGTGATTGGAGCCAGAGATAAAATGCACACACACACAGGGCTCCTGATGTCTGGAGCCAAAATCTTCACGTCATGGTTCACAGGGACTATAATCTAACCCATTTCAGTGTGTGTTTCAGTGGCTGTGACATATTGAGAGCGCTGAGTTAGACGTTCCTTCTGAGCTGCCAGTCACCATCATGTAAAGTGTTTTTTGGCCAGAGGCTCAGTTTCTATCCACAAAATTTCACCTGTTTCGCACAATTAAATCGCAGGTATGGGAATGTTATACACGCATTGTCCAATCACGCTTCTGAAACTGGGCTAAACGTTTACAATGATGCGATCAAAATGTCTAGTCTTTCCATTTAACGAAAAAATAGCCACTATCGCCACTGGAGAAATGGATAGTGGCAATGACTGAGAGGTGAAAAAAAAAAAAGGAAATAAAGGCTATTTATATCAGCCGTCTGCAATCGAGTCGGCCCTTTCAGGAAGTTTTCCAGGTGGTTTGAAAGACTAGAAGAACTAAGCAGAGCTCTTACCTGGAGCGATAGCATTCAAAAGAGGCACTTTCACTCACCGGTTTCAGCTTGCGGTGTGTGGAGATTTGACTGAGAGATATGCAGAGAACAAATCTGCCTTTTAGTGGGGTGGAGGGCAAGGGAAGGAGTTTTCGAGACTTTCTCGGATAATAAAAGGTTGTGATATGCGACTGAGTTTCTGGCTCTGTGAGCTGTGTGCTCTTGATGGTTGTGAAGTATGTTTGATTTACAAGATTGATATACAAATATATACTTCGCCAAACACACACAAGCAATTACATGACTCTGAAGTACATGTTCTCAAATGTTTCTCTCTATTTTCTTGTTCAACAGTTATGTTTAACAGTTATGTTCTGAGTCATTATTGTGGCAGCCATAACTGCAGTAATCACAAACACGTCATGTTAGCGAGAAGGGCATTATGATTGTATGTACTGTCTGTGCAATGGGAGAAATGTGTGCAACAGTCGGGTTACAGAATGTAAAATCCTATGTATTTGCGTCATACTTTAGAGAAATAAATATAGAAAAATCTCTATAAATCATAAACACAACTTCAACCTTATTTAAAAAAAAAATAATAATATTTAATAGCCAAGTGTGAGGTGAACTACACTACCCATATTCCTAAAGAGAAAGATCCAACAATCAGAGATTTGTCGCAAATAAATTGCAATGAATAATCTCAGAAATACTCATTTGACACATGACTGATCATCCTACCTATCTATCTGTCTGTCTGTCTGCTGTCTAAAATAACTTTTTTACAAAGATGTAATGGTGTCAGATGTATTGTTGTGATTCATGTCATAGCTGACTTTTTTAAATCAAATGAATTGGTTATTTTCCAACAAATGTAACCACATTCTGTTACAGTGATATAAAATTACTCAAACTGTGATTTGAGATTTTGTTAATACTGCAATAATACTGCATAGCACACACAGCCTCATCACCTCATTAATATAAAACAATTATAATAAAAAATGTGTGGCCCCTTGAGGCTGATGGGAGCCTGCTTTTTGGCTCCAAAATTGAGTAGTCCTGCCTTCGCATATTATTTTTATTTCTCACTGCTTTACTTAATGATATTTGCACAGACCCCTGTGTTTCGACAATCATCTCTCTTTCTTTCATTCTCTACCCACCATTCCTCCCTCCTAAGGCCAATTAGTCAACTTAAGATGTCTCTATTTCTCATTTTAGTGTGCAGTGATCAGGATAATAAGAATTAATAAGCCATTCACATCGGAATCTATAGAGAACGTACGCCTCTAATCCTGCAAGAGCCGGCTGCCGAGATCCACACCAGTGATCAACACAATGCTTGTCTCGTTAAAGGGGTCAAGAGTGTACACACATACACACACGCTAATTTGTTCACAATTTACAAAGTCATTATGCAGCTGATATCTCCCAGTTGATTATGTTGCTTATCATTCGGTTTAGTTACATGTTCTGTCTTCGTGGCTTCTGGGAATCAGACGACAAGATAACTGCTTTAAAATGCTTTGTCTTTCATTTTGATAGACCTTGAAATTTGGTCATGAGTGGAAAAGGCCATATTGAAATTATTTTGGCAGTGTTTGAATAAAGAACAGCTTTTGTTTTGGCATATTCTACGATTCTGAGGCAAGCAGTCAGAAATGTCTTCTTTGTTCGTAAGCAGTCAGATGCTTTTATCCTAACTGCACTTATTACAGGTACATTTATTAGGTAGTTTTTCTAAAAATGAACATTCTGTCATAATTTAATCATCCTCATGCCATTCCAAACCTGTATGACTTTCTGAAGAAAATATTTTGAAAAATGTATCATTGTTTTTTGTCCGTATTCTGTTTTATCCAGTGAAAGTAAAATACAGTCCAGTGTTTTGGACCCCATTAACATTCATTGAATACTACGGACAAAAACATTTCTTCAAAATATTGAAAAAGTCATACAGGTTTGGGACAACATTAGGGTGAGTAAATTATGACAGTATTTTCAATTTTGGGTGAACTTTCCTTTTAAGTGTATTAATCAAAAGCACAGGTGATGGTTCAAGGATAAACTCTTATGGAGCTCAAACCTTCAGGCTTTTGAATATTAGACCAGGTCTGTAGAAATGTACATGTAAAATTGAAATGATAATGAAGTGCAGAAAGTTTGTTAACTGAATCAAAACAGCAAATAAATCTGATGGAGGTTTCAGAAAGCATATGAACTCAATTTTCAGTGTATCACCCTGAAGTCAGCATGCTGAGCCCTGGCAGTGAACTTTCATGTTGGCTGATGGTCGTGCTGCACTACATTACAGCTGACGTGCATCTCTTCCCTCTTGAGCTTTTGATGAAACATGCTCTTCATTTCTCTCCTCTCTTTTGCTCGGGTGTGAAAGTTGTGAGCTTGTCTCTAGTCTGATAAAAATAACATCCACAGAAGCTCGAAGCTTGACCATCTGTTGCTGTGATCTCAGTTTTTCTTTCTTACACTCCTTCCCCTCTTTTTGTCTCTCTTTCTCTCTCTCTTTCTTCTCTCCTCATCCCTCTTTCTGACTGACAGCAATTCACAATAGCAATAGACCACATGTTGACAAGCTAAACTGTGCTGATAAATTAGAGCTAATTAGTTTTTATGATTAATTGTTTGTCACACAATGAATAGTTCTGGTCTTAGATGCTGATTGCTTAATCCACTGTTCCAGTCATGCTAGAATTAAGCAATATCACACAGGCAAGAGTGCTGTGATGAATGTCAACACACCATGAGGCTGAGATAGAAGAAGATAACATCTAGTAATTTACATTTACAGGAGAGAAATGCCACAACAATGTTGAACATTTTAAACAAAGAACACATTTCTATAAAACAATAAAAGTAAAGAATACAAAATAAATTGATAATAAAATAGTAATAATATTATATTTTAAAAGTTTTATTTTTTATGTTGAATTAAGTTAAAGATTTGTGAATTCAATTTATTAGACATGCTTTTTTTTTTTTTTTTATGTTTTATTTAACCATTAAAACAGATTTCATAGGACCCTAAAATTATGATTTCAATTAATTAGACACAATTTTGATAAAAATTTAATAGAATTTAACAATTAAAACGGAAAACAGAATTTTGGGAAAAAATTATTTCATAGAGCCCTAGGTTAGGGACTATATAATAGTAACATAACTTTACGAATATATGTATAATATAAAAATGATATAAATTATTTGAAAATATTTTTATATTTCTAATGCTATGTGTATGTAAAAACTGTTTTATATACCGCACCAGTACATCCATATTGTATGCAAATAGGATCATGCTCCACAAAGAGTGAACAATTACAGTGCTGTGCTTGTCACCCAACTCCCCTTAGCCATTACACTATACAGTAGACAATATTAATGCATCCCAACAGTTTGACAGCTCTAACGACTGAAACACAGAAAGCACTGGCATGTAGTCAATCAAGAGAGCTCTCTAATGAAGCCCTCTCCAAAAACAACTAGGGTTAATCTAAAAATATATCAGGCCTGATGTTTGTTTCTCTGATATGTGTTTTTTCCAGAGAAGACACTATTGTCCAGAGCCATTTACAGACAATGCTGTAGTTTTCAACAATGAATAGGGTAGTTTTGAGAGCATAGCTGTACTAAGTGCGCCCAGTATGATAGCTTCACCTCTTCCAAGCGTGCACACATGCTGTCGTGTAGGGCACTGGGAGAAATGCATCTGTCAGCATTAAAACAAAGAGTGAACAATTACAGTGCTGTGCTTGTCACCCAACTCCCCTTAGCCATTACAATATACAGTAGACAATATTAATGCATCCCAACAGTTTGACAGCTCTAACGACTGAAACACAGAAAGCACTGGCATGTAGTCAATCAAGAGAGCTCTCTAATGAAGCCCTCTCCAAAAACAACTAGGGTTAATCTAAAAATATATCAGGCCTGATGTTTGTTTCTCTGATATGTGTTTTTTCCAGAGCAGACACTATTGTCCAGAGCCATTTACAGACAATGCTGTAGTTTTCAACTATGAATAGGGTAGTTTTAGAGAGCATAGCTGTACTAAGTGCGCCCAGTATGATAGCTTCACCTCTTCCAAGCGTGCACATCGTGCTGTCGTGTAGGGCACTGGGAGGAATGCATCTGTCAGCATTAACATGATCACAGACAGCCTGGAGGAGGATGCAGGAGGAAAGAGAGTGTTTATTTCCTCCATGTTGCCATGCACACAAACTCCATGACGACGGGAGTGGGCGCAAGACTCTCAGACTGCAGCATCTTCTCTTCTGACATCTACCCTGATCTCTCGCTTTCTGCTCTTTTCTCTCTCTCTCATCTCTTCTGTGCCAGCAGTTCTCTTTCTTGTCATCTCCTGGACAGTGCTTGAGTATTTGGAAGTGTCTGTGTGTGTGTGTGTGTATATATATATATATATATTATAGTATCTTGCACAGATGTACTCTGCTATAATATTAGCTACAGTTATATTGATTTTAATGCTATATTACACTAATACAAGTGTATGAACCACAAAAATGACATTAAAGGGATAGTTCACCCAAAAATGAAGGTTCTGTCATCATTTACTTTCCCTCATTATAATAATATTTAACATAAAATATTATGTAATTTTTTGTGAATTGGTTTTATTTATTTTTAATTTTCTTTTTAATTTTAAAGGTTTAGTAATTTTGTTGGGTTTTTGTCATTTGTCAGTTTTTTAATGTCTACATAGTTTTTATTCATTTTTATTTCAGTTTTAGTTATTTCATTCATTCAAGTTATATAGTATTTTATTTCAGTTAACGTTCGAGTAACTTTTTATTTTTATTTTATTTTATTTCTTTATAAAAACCCTGGTTCCAAACCTGTTCTCAAACCTCCAAATGCCTACTAACTTCAAACCTCATTGGTTTTCACAAGTCATGTGACCAAATGTCATGATGTTTGAGCTTTGTGTTGCCATATTTGATGTAGTTTGTGTATGTGTGTACAGCTCAGGCTGTTTTGATAACAAGTAAAGGCTTGAATTTTAATCACTCGATTTTTTTCTGTTGCTTCAGAGTCAGAATATACCACTTGCATCCTGTAGATTGTCTTCACAACTTTTATGTCCTTGAGACAATTTTTAAAATATATATTTTTTGTTTGTTTGTTTCACAGAAGTAAGTCATACAGGTTTGGAACGACATGAGGGTGAGTGAATATGACCGAATTTTAAGAGGAAGAATTTTAGGAGACTGCAAAAGATGTAAAAAAGACATAAATATAAATAACCAGTTGGTTAATCAAGGTTTTCATTCTCAACCACAGTTGCCAAGGTGATTTAGTTGTGACTGTGCGCCACAAACCCAAAGCCAAAAATTATCAGTGTCTGATGAATGACGCAGGGCTGCAGGTCAGGACCGTGGCAGGAGCTAAGTTTTGGCAGTGGACTGCGAAGATCTGCGGTCTGCTGATATGGGAAAACCCCAGTGTAAACACACACACACTTCTAACCCAATCAGCTACACTTTGAAATCTGTCTGAATGCCACCTGTGTTGCTAAGAGCAAGTTTCTGATTGGATGTGGGTGTACTGAGACAAACCCTGATAATAACATTAACACAATGACGCACCTGCCGTGTAACATTTAAAGGGGTCATATGACGTTGCTAAAAAAAGAACATTATTTTGTGTATGTGGTGTAATGAAATGTGTTTATGCAGTTTAAGGTTAAAAAAAACACATTATTTTCCACATACTGTACATTATTGTTGCTCCTCTATGCCCCGCCTTTCTGAAACGTGTCGATTTTTACAAAGCTCATCGGTCTGAAAAGTGAGGTGTGCTCTGATTGGCCAGCTATCTAGTGTGTTGTGATTGGTCGAATACCTCAAGCGTGTGACGGAAATGTTACGCCCCTACCATACTGTGATGCCATGTCCCGGCACGAGACAAAACCAATAAAACCCATAACAAATGAGGCATTTGTTGCATCCAGTGGGGACATAATTACGGATTATAATGACTTATACTGTCTTTTTACGCGTTGTGTTGTGTATCGCGCCGCATAAACATAAAACCATGTCTGCGTTTGTGATCTGAGAAACGACAAACAAAACGCGCTACTCTACACTACTCAAAACTCACGTTTGAATCATCAGTGGCAAATTCTTTAAATATGAAAATGTACTTACAGGCTGTGAGTCATATCGCCGGCATTGTAGGTTCAGGAAACAGTCCTCCGTAAAATGCGCTGGACACATCTGAATATTTGGTTTGAACTGTTCTGGAACAGTGTTGTAAATACAACTTAACCACTGATTTCTAATTGTGTCCTCTTTTGGAAGGTCAAACAAAGTAGTTTCTCTTTCACAACGAAACACAGCGTCTCAACGACATGGTGGCGGCAGCGGCAACAATACTACAGCGAGAATCAAAGTTACGCCTTTCTTTGTGTAAACATTTGGGCGGTGTTATGAAAATCTTCCCACACAGTGACGTAGACATGTGGGGACGTGTTTAAACAAGGCGTTTTAGGAGCGCGTGGACGAGTCTTAACTTTTATAAGGAATACCTCTTTGGGTTTGAGACTTTAGTCTTTGCAACTTTAGGGATCTTATCTATTCACGAACAGCTTGAAACACTCCAAAGAGAAAGGAAAGCTTGAAATCGCATCATATGACCCCTTTAACATTCCCTCTCATCGAATTAGACCTGGTGATCCCAAGCACATCCACTACATTAACTTTACATCAATCAAGCCATTACAAAATATTCAAAATGCTTCCCGAAGCACATAAATGGCGATGTAACGTCTGACAGATGTGTTTTCTCACCCAGAATAATTTAAGTAGAATTGAAATCAAGTCTCAATCAAATATTCATCACCGTTCCTCACTACTGCTCGGAGACATGTTTTAAACGCACACCCGGGACCCGTCAGTGACAATCAAACTAAGCCAAAGTGTCAAACTCCATTAGGCACTGTGCCGCTGGCAAACAAAAACTCTTGCGTTATGAATTTAAATAGCAAAATTAATAAATAATAGCCAACTTATGTAAGTTTGTAATTTACCATGCTAAAATATACTTCTCTGAAACGTTAACTATAAAAGCTCCAATAACTCTACTACTAAAGGTTACCAAATTGAGGTGGTTGGTATTCATTGTCAGCTTAACTTTTTAGGGTCAAAAAGTAGATAAAATACATGCAAAGTACGGTTGTAAACATAAGTTTAATGCAATTTTGTAATAGAATATTCTTGAAATTATCAGAATGGTGCTCTTTCAAAAAAAATGCAACATCAAATCATCGACTAAAATGCTCATGTAGCGATAATGATAATGATGGTGATTACTTATCATAATGAATAAGCACTGATCTTCATCGCCATCATAATCATCATCTTTAATTAATGGCTGAAGAAGTTCTCCGGATATTTAGTTGTCTACACTGAAACACATACTGAGTTAAGCATCAGGCCTTTTCATGTGAAAATAACCCACTGCGTGAGTAATAACTTAAAGAATGTGTTTCAAATGAACACATTTTAATAATCAAAATATGCTTCATTTGCTTTAATCATTCCAGCACTTCATCTTGATTAGGGTTTTTCGAGATAAATGAGAGAAAAACATGTAAATAACTAAATCTACATATTATGACTGACAACTCGGACATAAAATGTAGGCATTTCATGTAAAACATGCAGATGGCTCATAAAGTTTAGTTGAAAAAAAAAAAAAACATCCCAAATGTTTTTTATAGAAACCTAGCTGTTAAGTTTCTATCCCGCACCATTTTTTTTCCATGTCATGTGACAGAATTAGAGCAGAATGTTTTTGCATGTTGTTAATTAAAGCGATACCGCACTCTGCGCAACATGTAAGTGTGTTATGTGTGTGTATCCTATTTAGCTGGCCTGTAGACCAAACATATGTTCTCAAGTCATTTGCATAACATGTATGCTTTTTTTTAATCAGTGTGGTATTTTGGACAAAAAAAACATCAGAAGATCTGAGCATATATAATTTAACCAGTTATACATGTCTTAATCAGAACTTTTGGCACAGTATTCAGATGACTACATTTGCATGAGGCCATGTAATATGAATTTTTCTTCATTGTAAATTCACACATCAAGGCAGTTGTGGAGGTGAGGGGAGACTCAGGTTGTATGATACTCTGTCCTCCCTATCATTGATTTGACTTCTTTTTTTCATTTGTCCTCACGGAAGCCATTATTACCTTTATAGCTGTTTTTATGGCCCACCGAAGACTCCTGACCACACCACACAACAATCAGACCTCTTTCATCTCTTTCTCTCTTGATGAATAGATTTAAGCCCCTCTAACTTATTAAATATTAAATGCGGGTGTCTGTGTGACTCAATCCCTGAGAAATAAGCTTAGGAGTGTTTATCCAACTTTTGAAAAAAAAAAAAAAAAAACTCTATTTCACTATCAGCCAGCTGATATTTGTTCCTCGACACCAAGATGAAGCTTCTGCCACATTTGAAGAGCCTGGAGATCTCTGTATCGTGTGTTATTAATAGAGCTGCAGCAGGGATCGTCCCGTTCACACTCACTCACTTTGCCGCTCTGCATGTCGTTGTTCTGAAACATTCATAAACGCGCAATGGCGAAGACCACCTCGGCAGAAAGTGATGACAAGCCACGGCGAGAAGTGATGACATGTTACATGTGGCCGCTAGCGATGCAGCCATCAGCAGATAGCATGCCATCCAGAAAGGCATTAATAATCATCTGTGTGTGTAAGAGAGAAATTCATGTGTCTTGTTCACACCGTATAATGTGCCTTTTACGTAAGTTACCTGCCACTTTCCGCAAACAAGGTTTATTCTTTCCTTTTTCAGTAAATGGTCATGCTGAAAGGTTCCAAAGGATGTTACCTCTTTGGTATCACAAAAAGGGGCCATGAAATAAAATGCAGTTTTAACCAATAGAGGTCAATTTTTTTTAATTTTCCATCCTCATGTTCACTCTTTATGAAGAACACTCAACCTCGCGGCATTGCCTCTTGCAGAAACTGAAGTAAACACCAACTGCTGTGATTGGCTAACTTCATCGTTCCGTATCCATGGACATTTGAAGCATGCAAAATTAATGTCTTTTGTTTTTTTTCGTGCTCTGTTCATTTTTTATTAGACAAAACTTAGTCTTTTAAATCTATCTAATAGGTTTCACAGTTAGCACTGGAGCTTTTTACATTGAATTCATTTGAAATATTCAAATGTGTTAAAGCAGGATTTCACAGGTCTCACTATTCTTTTTGTCTTTAGCTCTGAGTTTATTTCTCACTCTCTTTCTCTTTGAAAAAAAAAGTAGAATTTTGAATCTTCTTTGTTACACCGTAGCTCCATAAAAGCTGCCTTGATTAAACCCTCTGTACAAGAATGCTCTGCTTTCCCTATAACAGCATTTGTTGCGTAATGTAGATTTACACAGAAAATAATTTCAGCTCGTTCCACAACTTTGCTCTGCATAAACAGAGCCTTCTTTGCACTAATCATGCAAACATTACTAGGTTTATGTTGATAGACCTGGTAATTTTTGCATTATGTGGTCTCGACATCAAAGCAGAAAGACTGATCTAACACACTGATCTAGATTCATGTTAACACATATAACGTTAAGCCTTACTGTAACTGAGATTTTTGCTTTACAAAAATAACTGAGAGACTATTCTAAATTATGTTCTAGGCTAATCAACATTACACCACAAATACTGAAGATAAAGCTTCATTTATACAGAAGACATTCCTTTAATTACTCTGGGATTTCTGTGGCACTATATTGATGGTAAAGTATTTTGTTTTACATGCATGCACACGCATCATACACAAGCTACAATTAATAATTTTGTCATCATGCAATTATGCATAGCAGCACAAGGAAAGGCTAATTTGGGTCAGTGTCCTGGGCAAATCCTTAACCTCTCTGATCTGAACGGTGTCTGGTTGTCATGGGAACAAAAGGAGCTGTGATCACAGTTTCTCGCTGAAAGTCCATAAACAGAGAGAGAGAGATTGATTTTCTGACGAATGTCCTGTTCACATGAAGGGCATGTTTAACCTTTAATGTTGTACTTGCCTGAAATTCCTTAGACTCCACAAACAAATAAATATTGCCATGAATTACTTTTTCTCATATCTTGGCCCAAATAACATATTCTAACATAAATAATGCTGCCCATGTATACATTTATGAAGGAATGAAAAGTAGGCTATATCAAAACTGGTGAACTTCTTGTTTGCTTTCAAAACTCTCCGAGAACTTATACAAAATTCCTTTGCAAGAAGTGTTAGTTCACCAAAAATTGAAGTTAGTCTTGTCATTCCAAACATGCATTTCTTTCTCCTTGGAACAAAAATGGAGAAGAACGTGGCTGGTGTGAATATTCAGAATGAGATTCAAGTTACATGAGGGTGAATAAATAATGACGTGAAGTGGTGGGTGAGTAGATGGTGACAGAAGTTATGTATCTGCACTAGAAATCAGAGCAGTGAGTCACAAAAATGCAACAAATAATTTGAGTAATTTGATTTGGAGACTCAGCAGCTCAGCAGCCATGCCTTTGCCCCCAACCCACATGCCACACGGGATTCATGGGAAAAGAATGTTGAGGGCTTTCTGTTCCCAACACTGATCATATCAAGGCACAGGAAATGGCATTCTGGGTAAAAGCCAGTGCCAGGGGGATTGAGTGGGACAGCGTGTTTGTGTGTGTGGTACTGTGAGTCTGTGGCACCAGACAGTGATGTTGTTTTGGGACAGATACCACCGAACAAGAGGTGATTTGACGAGGGGACATCTCAGGAGAGATGAATGAATAAAGCAGTGACACAGAATGCCCTGGACCCGTCTGAGAGAGTGTGTGTGTGTGTGTGTGTGTGTGTGTGTGTGTGTGTGTGTGTTTGGGTGGCCCTGAGTCATTTTTCACACACCACCACAACCTGTGTTTGTGTGTGTGGTACTGTGAGTCTGTGGCACCAGACAGTGATGTTGTTTTGGGACAGATACCACCGAACAAGAGGTGATTTGACATCGCGACATCTCAGGAGAGATGAATGAATAAAGCAGTGACACAGAATGCCCTGGACCCGTCTGAGAGAGTGTGTGTGTGTGTGTGTGTGTGTGTGTGTGTGTGTGTGTGTGTGTGTGTTTGGCTGGCCTTGAGTCATTTTCCACACAGGACCTGAACGTCTTACCTTCACATGTTCTTGGAAGGCGCTTTCTCACAAAAATGATCCCAAAATGTTGCATATATAGATTTAAGGACCATATGTGTGCGTAGAGCTGGGGACTTTCAACACAACTTTCTGTTAAGCTGCTTTCATTTTCACCTCATCACACACTCGCAAAATTTACAGAAAGCACAGATGGCAGGAACAGAGAGCAGCTGTATTCCTTTTTTTCTGATCTCTTCAATCTAACTTTATTTTCTGCTCAATTTGTGGCACTAGATTCATATTCTGCTTTCAATTTCCCATACACACCTGCCCCCGCTCCTCATCCACCACACTTTGATTTTTATAGATATGATTTAAACATACAGTAACAGTTGCAGTTGTATATCCATTGTTTAAAATACAACAAAGGGCATTTATAAGCTAATTATACAGTTTTCAGTCCAAGCAGGTCTAATACCTAGAGAAAACTCTCTGTTAGCTGTTAGCAATGGCGGTTGCTTGTCTGGCTCAGGATCCTCCTAAAGCAAGTGCTTTGAAATCTGCCAACTTTGATCATAGGACCACACTTTTGAGCCAATTACTTGGGGCTGGTTGCATCATCTGTGCATAATCTAAGCCTAGTTGTGGCGTAAATGGGCACAACGTTACTATATATCTATGCACAGACCCTTTCACATCCTATTTGCAATGGCCACTAATAAAGAAATATGATTTTTTTTTGATCCAGATGTTGCTAACCAGCCATACCATGGGTAAACTCAGCGGTATTGATCTGTGTCAAAGGTCACATGTTAAACCCAATGCATAATCAGCTCTGGAGCGTCTTACGATGATGCACACTGGTTTAATCCTAGCCTGACATTTTCTGCTGCTTATATAGAGTCTGATTTATATCTTACAGCCTTGGCATTCTGACCTAAACTAAAATCGATACGAACCCTGAAGAGACCACAGACAGAAAGAAAGAGAGAGATGAGAAAGAATAAAACATATTCACATTAAACAGATTCTCAAAATGGACAGTTAAATCTTCAGATGCAGTTTAAAACAATTGTCAGAAACACATCAAATTCAAGGGCAAAGTGAGGTAAATCTTAAGCAGACGGATGGATACGATAGACAGAAATGGAAGTCTATGAGCTCGATTATGCCATAGCAGGCCTCGTCCTCCAGGATGCAAGGGGTTGCGTGTAATATTTGGTTGAAAGCACAACACGCTAATGTCAACATTAACATACTCTTAACGTATTGCTGTTTTCTCACCCTCTTGTAAAAATGTAGTGCATTTGACGGATGCTGCTGTGAAGTTTTTTTTAAATAAGCTACCTCAGAATAAAATGGCTCCTGTGACATTACAATACCATGACACTGATTACCATAATCATTTACAATGGTATTTATATGGTACCCAACAGTGTAATTTTCATTAAAAAAATGGTTATGATGCAAGATTTTTACATGAATCATACTTTACATGTAAATCATACATCATTACATTGTATATGACAAAGATATATTGCCATAAATTACTTTAGCATGGAATTTCTCTCATATCTTGGCCCAAATAATATATTCTAACATAAGAAATGCTGTTCATGTTTAAATGTATGAAGTAAATTCATTAAATAAAGTAACGCTTTAGTATAGGGAAAAAGTCTCACTGATAACTAGTTGCTTATTAGCATGCCTATTACTAACATATTGGCTGTTTATTAATAATTATTATTATCCTTATAAAGCAAATATTCTGCATGACCATATTCTACATCCCTAATCCTAATACCTACACATAACAATTACCTTACTAAATATTAATAAGCAGAAAATTAGGAGTTTACTGAGGCAAAAGTCATAGTTAATGGCTTGTTATAGCGAGAATTGGACCTTAAAATAAAGTGTGACCAATGAATGAATAGTAGGTTATATGAAAATTGGTGAACAACCTGTTTGCTTTCAAAACTCAGATCTTCTACAAAATGCCTTTGTAGAAAGTGTTAGTTCACCAACAACTGCAGTTTGTCTTGTCATTTCAGACATGTATTTCTTTATTCCTTGGAACAAGAATTTTGACTTTTGGACCCTCCAGCATGTTCAAAATTCCATGGTATTACCATGGTGAATTCCTAAGAAACTATTATATTTCTGTGGTAACATTTCCTTTTGTTTGTGACACATACAAATAAACAAGCTGTAGAATTGTTTTACATCTCTTGGGACAGGTGAAGTAAAACTGTTAAAGTAACCTCTGTCCCAGCTAATCAGTAATCTGGCAGTCACTTCCTGTGACATTAGTAAGCATGAACTTCAGGCCTCCACAAACCCAGGATAGCTCTTTGTTTTTTAACATAACACAGTTATTACACACAAAACCGCTTGTGTTGGACGGCCGAGATGTGCTTCTGCACTGAGCGATGCTCTGTATGCTAACGAGTTACACAAATATACTCATGTTTCAACACATCTGTGCATACAGCACACACAGATAAATATGTCCAACATAAAGACATAGACATGGACTGAAAATAAATGAAAGAGGATGATGAGGAGTGAGTATATATAGAGAGAGACAGATGAGCTGATGGGGCCGGTCTCCAAGCGCTGTGTGAGCTGTTTATTATTGCAGGCTTCTAAAACAATCCCGTCCTGCCAGGAATGCACCCCGCCAGAATTTAGGCAGATCGCTGGACAGCACTCATACATACAAACATGCACTCAGAAAAAAAGACACGACTGAATATGAGGAGAGGCAATTTCTTGTCTGTATATGCCTGACTGTGCTGTTAACACCAAAAGATTGTGCACAAACATGACTGTATCCTCAATATGAATATAATTTTTTCGTTGTCCAGCATGTCAAAACTCCTTCAACCAGGTCCACATCTCGACAACAAATAATTTTTGCTTCAGTTTTGCACTAGTATTTTTAATCCTGTCACATTCCTTTGGGTCTATATTAGTGTGCCTGTATAAAAGTTTTGGCTTCATAAAACCTCTAAGATTTCAACCAAAATGGGACCTTAAATTTCAGCATTGCACTTGCCAAAAGTTTGCTGTACAGATCTAAGCCTGTAAAACTCTAGCGGGCTAGTGTGGTTTGAACATTCATTTTGATTATCAAAATGCATTTAAAATCAAGTACAGAATTTAAGCTTACGGGAAAAGTTTGTCTCTGGTTGAGCAATGTTTAAGGAGAATATTGATTTAGGTAAACACAAATTCATGTGTACTATAGTTCAGAAGACAGTTTTGTGATGGTAGTGGTGGTGAAGAATGGCCATTTAAAAGCATATATACTTTACATTCTTCAGAGGTCTGTTTTTTTTACAGTTCCATATGTTAATATTAGTTAGGATGATGTTAATATATGTATATGCAGATATATTTTTAACATTGCAAGGTGTACACATTAACATTAGTTGATGCACGTTATGTGGGTGTGCAGTGGAGGTAACTTTGCTTTTAAAAGTGGGTGGGACAGGAAAGAGTGTTTGGGGACGGGGTTTAAAGTGGGTGGGACAGGAAAGAGTGTTTGGGGGGGGGGGGGAGTGTGGGGTTAATGTATTGACATAGAACTCATTTTTAACATGATAGTTTCTTACATGTGCTGTAATAAAATGTATTATTAGGCCTGGGATTCTTCACGTCAGTGCATAGTACATAGACACACAATGAACATTTGTATTCCTAAGCAGTCTAGTGGTAGAATTTTTGTTAGGCGTGTCAGAGGTTTTGGGTTCTAATCTGCCCATGCATCATTTTGTTTTTCCCTTATTAAAAAGATGTTCATCAGTGATCGTATATCAAGAGCAGGGACACTGCTATTTTGTTTTGTGATTTAACCGGAATGAATAGATCCCCGCAATGTCAAAGTGCTTGTGTGTGAAGACTGTGCACAAGCCAAAAGAGAACGTGCCATCGCTAATAACATAGCAACAAACATTCAACATGATTTTAAAAACAACAGATTCCAGGGCCAGATTGCATCTTTATTTAACAGAAATGAATGTCAGCTGGATATGTTTAATCTGCAATGCATTGGGTACGTCCATGCCGCATGAAAAAAAGTGATGGGGACAATATCGACCCTGAAAAAAAGTGGACATGTCCCCACCACTATATATATATATATATATATATATATATATATATATATGCCGTTTGTGTTGTTACCCCAAAACATGCTTTTTGCATTGATTTTTGAACTGAATTCTTGCATTTGCCTTTGACTTTGTGAAAGAGTACTTTTAAAGTATTGTACTGTAAACTTTATAGTTTGCTTTTTATTCATTCATTTATTCTATGTTTTGGGGTTGTGGAAAAGCTTAGTGCAGTGAAATGTGTTATTGGCAGTCAGTATTAATGGATGTGGATTAAAGGGCTCTAATTCTCATAACCCTGCTCCTAATGGATTGGAGCACTGGGTTCGGCCATTAAACTCTCTGACGAGACTTTTACTGCCACTCTCAAACTCTCAACCCCTGAGTTTCCCTCATCGGCAAGGTTATACCTGAATTATCCCTGCCAACACTCAGTGCTGAGAACATTCTGCAAAATACACACTTGATGTCCCAAGCGCTCAATATTGACTTAAAGCGGCACTAAGTCATTTTTTGCTGGCTGATACAATTAACATTGTTATTGAACTAAACTGACCCTGTCATGGATACAGCATATGAAATGCCATATTAGCAGGTGTATTTGCCATATCTTAAATCCAGATTTCCTGGGTTGCTTATACAATGCTTTTATATCTTCTCCTCTTATGTTGGAAGCCATGTGTTGTAATATTAAATCTCTTGTACCTCTAAATCTTACCAAGAAACAATAAACCTGGCTTCCTCTTTTAAAGTCACTTAGTACATAATTATGTGTTCTTTTATTATTGTTCTAGATAAATCTTGTTTTGTGTATGGATAAGAGTACTTTTTCATCTCTATCTTTTGTGGTAAGCCTTTTGCTCTCATAGCTCCAAATGAATTGGATTTTGTTGCAGAGCATATGCTAGAAAGAGAGCAGAATATGGGTTTTATTTTTCTTCTTTTTCTTTGTGTTATCTGTTCTCTGGTTTGTAAAGTGCCATTTTTAGGATGATAAATTATTTATGTTTGTGTAGTATATTTTAAAGAACAATGATGTTAACCCTGCACAGTTGAACCATTGGCTTAATCTGTAAACAGATTTATAATGGCCCTAAAAGTTGTCACACTTGTCTGAATGTAAATGCATTGCATAACAAAATGATAGCACAAACACCATTTTTTTGTATGGTTTTTGGTAGTAAGAACTATGGAATATATAGGTTAAAGTCAAAAACAGCAAAATAACATTCCTAGAAGTTCCTGCATGGCACATGACGTATGATGATATTTTATTTTTAGAGCTGTATTATTCTAATATTGCTGTATTTACCGTAAATTGTACCAGATATTTTTACAGTGCTATTACTGTATTCTTATTTAAATACATAGTATTATATATATATAACTATAACTATAGGGAACTGAAGCCTGTTTCCTTTGTATCCTTCTTTTGAAGAGGCTGGTTTTTGGCTGGGCACGAGGACCAGGTCAAAGGTACACACAGCAGTCATGCAAAAACTGAACATGGGAAAAAACAATGCATAACATCAAACCAATTCAGAGAGGTCAGCAGCACAACACCAGCCCTGAGCATTTTTATCCTGTGAGCTCAACCTGGGCCTGCTATCAGAAAGAAAGCAAGATGGTGAAATCTAAAGAAAATGAGAGAGCTTTCCTTTCCTTTTAGCTAGAGCGATGATTTTGACAAATGGACCTTGGAATAGGCATCTTGAAGCCCTGGGTCAAATATGTTCATTGTGTGTAAAGTCTAGTGGTGCCTCTGAAGACTTTACTGGGTAATTCCTCCACTCAGAAGTGTCAAAGTAGTCTTCTTTCTGTTGTCTTTTTAGACTCTGTTTTCAGTTCAGTTTGGGCCACAGATGTGCTCAATTTTCAGCAGCCATTACTCCAGTATTCAGTGTCACATAATCCTTCAGTAATCATTCTAATATTCTCATCTGGTGCTCAAGAAAGATTTTCTAAAACATTGTTATTTTCTACTCTGTTTTCAGTTCATTTTGGGTCATTGAACCAATGACCCATTACACACCATACACACCATTCTGTACTATGGTATATCTCACTGTACCATGGTTTTGCTGTACTTTTTCGTCAGTTTGAATACACTGCATTTGCAGTGAATAAATCATTGGATATGTGTTTTTCAGAGTAAATTACAGTCAGTGATAGCATCGGTACAATAAACAAATAATTCTGAAACTCCTCTCTTTGACCTTTCAAGATCATATCTGAAAAATATGTACCGTTATTTACATTTTCATCCATGCAGCGATCTGTGAGTCAACACCATCTCTGTCCGCTTTGTAATCAGACTCTCCATCTCCATTTTTGACGGGCTTTGTGTGTATAATTCATACACTTCACACAGTTGAATGTTTTTTTTTCTGTATCTCTCTTCTGTATCTCTTTTCACTCTTTTCACTCTTTTCTATCTCTCTCCTCTCTCCATTTTTGACGGGCTTTGTGTGTATAATTCATACACTTCACACAGTTGAATGTTTTTTTTCTGTATCTCTCTTCTGTATCTCTTTTCACTCTTTTCACTCTTTTCTATCTCTCTCCTCTTTTTTTTTGTCTTTTCTCCAGGGTTTTTGAGCATTCAAATGTGAGCCATTCCAGCTCTCGTCTAATTTCAATTTTGACGGACGGGTTCATTTCTGCCTATCAATCATGTGAGCTGCTGTCTCTGTCTGACCAAACACGTCACATTTCAATGAACAGCCTGATATCATCTGCTCTCTCCCTCTCTTTCTTTCGTTCTGTCCATCTGTCAAAGACTTTGGCTGCATGGCTTCAGTCTGCACCTGAGGAGAGAATTGATCAGGAATGGGGGAACTGTCAGGGTGTTACCCCAGGGAAGAGCTCTGACGGTGAGTTAGCGCTTTCCCCAGAGCTGGCCGTCTGGAGGGTGCTACATATCAAGGGCAACAAAGGAAAAACAAAAACCTCAAAGAAGAGAGAAAGAAACAGAAGGGAAAAACAAGTATAGTTACATCATTAGTTAAAGGGAAAGTTCACCCAAAAAAAGACAATTAATGTAGTCAGTTGAGAAATCATTCATCTATTAAACAATCAGTTGATCTGATTGTACATATTAATAAATTTGCTGAATTTCCAGGAACCATTACTCTAGTCTTCAGTGCCGCATGAACCTTCAGAAATCAATCTAATATGCTGATTTGTTACTCACGAAATGTTGAAATTTATCTTAAATTTGTGTTTGTTTTTTTTGTGTGGAAACCATTTTACATTTTTGTCATCTTCTTTGATTAATAAAAAGTTCAAAAGAACAGAATTTGTTTTTTTTTTAAATCTGTTGTCACGTTATTAAGGTATTTACTCAAATTTTTTGGTCAATGCATCCTTTCTGAGTAATTAATTTTTAGTCATGTTTAACTGATTTAGATGCGTTTATGTTTCTCTGTAAGTACAGTATGTAAGTGTTTTCTGTCTCACCTCAAGTTTCTCAGTGACAGCACCTTACCTGCCACACTGTCACAAAAATGAAGTGGTCGAGCGTTTCTTGTGTTTGTCACTTAAAGGGGTCCTATTATGCTTTTTCACTTTTTCAACTTTAGTTAGTCTGTAATGTTGCTGTTTGAGCATAAAAAAAGATCTGTGAAGTCACAAAGTTCAAAGTCCAATTCAAAAGGATATGTTTTATTTAACAGAAATCACTTTTCAAAAACTACAACGAACGACTCGTTTGGACTTCAACGCATATTTCCGGGATTTGTGATATCACAAATATCAACGAATGGGACGAGACCTGGTTGAGCTGCACTAGAGAAGGCAACCAGTGTTATCACTATAATAGATGATGTCGGAGGCATGCTAGCTTTCACAAGGCAGACGAACTTAAAGTGGTTACAATATCCGGGTTTAAATCGCGCTCGAATTGATTTGATTTTGCTGCAATATTTACACTGAACCTCGCAGCAGGCGGCTATGGTAAGTGGCATGACATTTCCCGACCAGGCGCCGAGTGCTGCCAATCACAACACACACTGGCCCAGCTAACCAATCACAGCACATTTCGTATTTCAGAAGGCGGGCTTTCATTTGATACAGGAACTATTCGAGCCGTTCATGCCAGACTGGGGAGAGAGGTGTTGTAATAATGTAAAATATGTGAAAAATTATGTGTTTTTCGAACAACCTAGTATGAGAGCCTGTTCTAGTACACCCCCAAAACAAAATTAAGACTTTGTAAAAGAGCATAATAGGACTCCTTTAAATAGCGTGAAATCTTCTTTTGTTGCTTTCCTTCTGTTCATTTCAGCACAGATGTCAACTGTCATGAGCACAGCTAGCGGCAGGTTTTCCAACGACGTGAACTTTAAACAAAATAACTGAGGCATTCTTTGAGGTTTTCTATGAAAGTCCCATTTTTTTTGTCTTGTGGTTTTCCACAATAAAAAAGACATGCGCTTCTTGGCCTGCACAGTAAGAATTTTGTTCTTCTGTGTTTACTGTGTAATCTTGCCAAGAACCTGAAATGAGAATTCATGATTTGAAAAGCGGCTAATTTAGTGCCAGTTTTGTGAAAAGTGAGACTTTGCAAACTAAAGTGGATTGAATCACTTTAAGTGTTCCTAGCGCAGGCGTATGTCCTGATGTAGAAAAGGATCCCGTCTTTATTGTTTCTGGAATTAGGCCCTTTGCTGCTCGCCGTTCATCCATTAGCATTGTTTGCGTTTGTCATAAATCTGTTTACAAGTCCAGTGGCCACTTTAGGGGAATTAGCTTGACTTTATTAGCCAGCAGGACAAGTAAGTGCAGTATCGTTTTATTCAGACCCAGAGAGAGAAAGGAGCAGAAGCACAGAAAGACTTTTAGTGAGGTGGATCAGAATTTTAGTGGGTCTTGAGCCAATGGCTTTGGCAAGCGCTTGGTGTGCCGCCATCTCTATTTACATGCTCTCGTCAAAGGGCACTCTGAAAAATGAGCTTCCATGATGGAGATTTTTATTTGCATGGACCAGCAATATTCTGCCTTTTATTCCTTCTTTTCCTCCCTTTCTTTCCCTTCTCCTGAGAAAACGTGCTTATTTACCAGGCGGCAGCAGCAAACAAACTCTTGAAATGAAGGTTAGGTGGAAACTCTTGGTTGCTGCTGGCTGACGGGTAATTTTTGGCGGGATGGAGGGGGCTTTTGTTTGGGTTGTTTGTGGCTTTGAGGAAGGTGCATCCATTTCCACTCCTGCTCTCATATCACTTTTCTTCCCTTGTTCCTGGAGTCTGATAAAGATTGATTGGTGACATGAGAGAGGTGTGGGAGCCTGTGTGTGTACTGAACGGGCATATTAACATGAAGACAATTTCAAGAGCACATCATTTCCTGTGTGAGCATCTCTTTCTTTCTCTCTCTGTCTTCAGTTTTCTCCATGGTAACAGAGTTGAGATCTCCCATTAATGGTGTCCCAGATTAAGGCAGGTAAATTCATTATCACACACAAAGGACTTTTCCTGCACCTCGTCTATTATAAGTGATTGTTCTTTGGACACTCAGGAAGCATAATTATGACATATCCAGGGAATTGATGATAGACTTCTCCTCAAGATATTATCTGTGATGTCCATTCGCTGAAGCATCCACTAATTATTGGATAAAGGCTTTTGTTGAAGCTGATGTTAAGTGTGTGAAGGCAGCAGACTTGCATAGTCTAGCATATTTTACACCAATGTGGTTTAGACACTTGACATGGGTCTTTGCAATCGAATGCACTTTTAGCATTTTAAAGTTCGTCAAGATACATGCCTGGTTATTCTTCCCAGGCATCTGATGAATTGCTTTTGCCATCATCACTAGAAATGGTACACTAGAAATTCTGAATGAAACTATTTGTCTGCTTTCCATGGACACTAATAGCATTATTTATTTATTTATTTATTCAGCATTGATGCATTAAATTGATTAAAAGTGACAGTAAAGACATTTATAAGGTTACAAAATATTTCAGTTTCAAATAAATTATTCTTTAATCAAATACTTAGCCTAATTTTGCATACAGTTTATAACTAATAATAATACTTAATATGTAAAGTATCAATAACTATCTACCTATAAGGTACCTAATAATGGACTTTTTATGCACTCAATCCCAGACAGCCAACATCAGGTATTATAATATAGAAATGGGTGATTTTAGCAAAAGAAACAAATACAGTTAATGATTTCCTTCTTTTCGCTGATTTACCATGTACTTGTGCTTCAGTTGGTTTACAGAAGGACAGTGTGACATTGGTTATTCACTAAATAATACATTCTTGCTCACGTGTTCTGCGTTGAGAATTTGTAGGTTTGAGTGTCTCATGCTCAAAGGCGAAGATCTACAACTCCAGATGTTTTCACAGCATGTGGGTGAGACCAATGGCAGCAGATGCATTTAAATGAGTGAGGTGTTTGTCTCGTCGTATCCTTTTCTTCTTTTTTACCTCAGTCACTTGGGCTTTCTCTAGGCAGACTCTGGATTTATACAAGTGGACAACAGGCGGCTTTGCAGGGCTGGTTTTATTGATTTTCATTACCGACCTCTCCAGTGCCACATGAGACATCTCATGCTCTAATGACATCAGCCTTCTTCAACATTGCACTAAAGAGCGTGTGATGTGTGTGTGCGTGTGTGTGTGTGTGTGTGTGTGTGTTTCATTGTTTATCTTGGGCAAACTAGTAGTGTATTTCTTTTTTTTTTAGCTTTTTTTTCATGCTGCTAAGAGGACCAGAGGACCACGTACACGCTACAAAGTTTCGGGAGTGGCATCTGCATATAAATTGCATATAAACCATAGCAATATATATATATATATATATATACTGTATATATATATAGCGCATCATTTTGGCAACACTTTATTTTGATGGTTCCCCAACAGACATTCTACTAACCCTAACCATAACCTAATAGTCTACTAATACTCTGTTTGTGGAATGTCTAAAGTGGACTATCTAAAAAAAAGTGTTACCATAATATTTGAGTTACATTATCCTCAGTTAAAGGGGTCCTATTATGCTTTTTCACTTTTTCAACTTTAGTTAGTCTGTAATGTTGCTGTTTGAGCATAAAAAAAGATCTGCAAAGTTACAAAGCTCAAAGTCCGATTCAAAAGGAGATATTTTATTTAACATAAATCACTTTTCAAAAACTACAACGAATGACTCGTTTGGACTACAACGCATATTTTCCGGGATTTGTGATATATATATATATATATTCATTTTATACAGGAAACATTTGAGCCGTTCATGCCAGACTGGGGAGAGAGGTGCTGTAATAATGTAAAATGTGAAAAATAATGTGTTTTTCGAACAACCTAGTATGAGAGCTTGTTCTAGTACACCCCCAAAAAACAAAATCAAGACTTTGTAAAAGAGCATAATAGGACCCCCTTTAAGACGATCAGGACAAAAGGAACAGATGCATGATTAATCCTAACAGTAAAAACCAGACTCATCTGTGTGAACTCTTCTCTGTCACATGACCGCTGGAATAAGCAGATGAACTTACTTGGAGGAAAAGATGAAAAGAGACTCAAGAGCAGAGGGAATGGGAATCATAAATATATCTGTCCATCCGATTTCAGCTTGACTCCACTGCTGTATATTTTCACCCTCTCAGAGTAGAATGGCTTTAAAATAATATTTGAAGCTGATGTGATCTGTATCACTTTACAACATTACAATTGTTTCCACGAAGAATAATGCTGCTATGAGAGAAACGATAAAAGTTTATAGACGTGGATCTATTTTTCATGAGGAACGGATACGAACGAGACCTATGGGATATAGTAAAAAGACCTGGTGTGGCTGATCCAAGAGCTGCTGTAATAAAATAAGTCATCATATTGAGAAAATATACCCAGTGTGGTTTGGTGAGTCAGAGGGGAGATGGAGAAGAAGAACGTCTGGTACTCACTAGAAGTGTGAAAGAGTGACTATAATGATTTTTTTTATTCTGATTAAATATTAAATTAAATTAAGTAATACTAATAAAAAAATAAAAAAATAAAAATATTTTCCCTTTTTTTAGAACACTTTCCATGTCTTTGTTTTTTTTTTACATACAATTCCATTACTTCATATAAATAATTTGAAAACAAAGTTTTATTTAAAAATAATAATAATAAAAGAAAGAGAGTGAAAGAAACAATAATAAGCAAAAGAACAACCTGAACCAAAAAGTTTCAGTCCTTGGAGCAGCAGGTCTGAAATTATAAGTCCAAGACTTTAAAGTTTGGAGACCAATAATCAGCGTAATGTGACCCTGACCCAGCACAAAGCCCCTCCAGCTCTGGTGTCAGCACATTTGAAGTGGATCATCTGTGAAAGAACTGCTCAAACTCTCGCTGGGCTGTGTTTCTTTCACACACACTCTCTTTCTCTTCCTGTCCATCACTTAATGACCAAAATGTAATCAAAGCTCAGAGCGCAAGACTAATGCTTTCTTAATGAGTGCTAAACAAACTGGCGTCCCCTCTCACTGTCTCTCACTCTCTGTCTCTCTTCGCTCTCTCTCTCTCACTCTCTCTCTAGCAGGAGAAGTGTCATTATCTCTTTGATTAAGGAGGAAATGGTGCTTATATGTGTTGTGTGATGTGATTGAGAATTCAGCTCATTCATTTAAAGGACAAAATCTGTCCCCACCTCAAACTGACCCTAAGTGAGACATTCTCATCACTCGCCAAATTAATGCCTGTTGCTTAAAAGGATAGTTCACCTTTAGTTGCTGGTCCCCATTGACTTGCTTAGTGTTTTTCCCCCATTCTATAGAAGTCAATGGGGACCAGCAACTGAAGGTGAACTATCCCTTTAAAGCTGCTGTATGTAGAATTGACACAGAGTGGTTAAACTAGGTATTGCAGTCCAAATTTAAAATATTGGAGAGGGTTTTTTTCACCCGGCCCCTCCTCCTCAGACTTGATGCGCACACAGATTGCCAGATTGACGACACCAACAGGAACGAGTGCACTTGACGATGAATGGAATGAAATATGCGGTGTTTTCAGCCAACTGGCAAGTTCAGCCAACTGGGTGACGAAATACAATTGGGTAAACTGGCAGTGGGCGGGTTTCACAAACCAAAACAGAGGCCGACATTACGGCCCGGAACGCACATTTTCAAAGGAGAATAACTGACTGTAGCATTATTTTTCAGATAAATAAGTATGTTAACTTAGCATGTTTCTTAAATATCTGCAAACATTTAATGGTATGTGTATGCTTTGTAGAGTCAAAAACCTGCATACTGCACCTTTAACAACGCAACAACATTATCTTCATGTCTGTCAGTAATCAGCCTGTGGATATGAAATACGTGTGTGTTTGTTTTTTCTTGACCATGATGAATGATAACCGAGAGCTATTTTGTATGTCTACCAGCAGGTCTCGCCATTGACTTTGTGGCTTTGATTTGATCTGTTTGTTTGACTTCTGTGTACACAAAGGTCCTTTTTTGGTTTGCGCTTATTTATGTTAGTAAACCTCTGTTTGCTCAGGTTCACCCAGCTGTGTTAAATGTACGTCCACCGTATGTGGACGGTGGTTTGGTGGTTTTCATGGTCATGACAAAGACTAAATAAAGGACTGAAAGAGACAGAGTGAGAGAGAATGACTGTGTCTTTGTGGAAATCTAAACGTCCTCTTCTCAATGAAGCAAAACACTACAATGCTGAGTTACGTTTGGTCTTCTGTCTTGTATATATTTGCATACTGAATTATGATTTTCTTCTTTCTCTTTTCAATCCCCTCCATCTGTGTATTCAGAAATAGTTGAGGTAATATGCACACTTTTTAATAACCGAACCATATGAAGTGTGCATGTATTTGTGTTCACTGTCTCCTGGAAGTTTGAACAGAAAAAGTCAAGTGTCTTGAATAGCAACAGTTTAGTCAATATGCAGGCCATTGGGACCTTCGTTTCATTAGAGGTGCAGAAAATATTGACCGCAAAGTAGACATGTTGACACAGGCGGCGTTCCTGATGGGGAATTCAGTGTTTGTCAGTCTAGTGAGGTCTAGTGATTTATAACGACGAATGTTACAAGAATAGTTCACCCAGAAATTACAACTCTGTCATCAACTATCACCCTCATGTCATTCCAAACCTGTGTGACTTACTTTCTTGATCCTTGGTCCCCATCCACTTTCATAGTATGAAAGGAGCAGCAGGGCATGAGGGTGAGTAAATGATGACAGAATTTCCATTTTTGGGTGAACTATGCGTTTAACCTTAATCTCTCCTTCTTTCTTTCTCTCTGGATTATAAATAAATAGATAGAATGAGAAGCAGACGTGCTGCCTGGTGTACTCTAGATGACATCCTTCAGGAGAGCCCTACTGTGATGGCCTATTACACGGCCAGACAGACTTTGTTTTCTTAAGCACGCCAGTGCACTGCGTAACTCGTGATAAGCTCCCGAAGCGAAGGATTGGAGAAGAGGGGGAGATAAGAGAATGAAAGAAAGGTGTGAAAGGAGAGAGACCACTCTTGAGCACTTGAAATAAGTTTGCTTGTGTGAGTAAAGGTGTATCAATTAAGAAAGGAATTGTGTTTAGATTTCAGTCTAAAGGAAAGCTTTATTGCTCAGTGGTTGCTCTTAAAGACTTAAAGGAAATATAGTCCACTCTTCTCAATCGTGCTGTTGTCATGACAATAAGTTAATTTTTTCCCCCATCACCTGATTCCTATTAATCAATAATTATGTTTTTGTGCATGTGATAATTTGTTTCCCGCTATTAAGATTACTGAGTACATCAGCCACCATTCGTGCCACACCTTTTGTTGTATACATTAAATGCTTGGGGCCATGCAAGAGCCAAATGCAGGGGAAATTTGACTTTAGCGTACAAGTACATTAAAAATAATCTCATAAAATGAAACATTGCAAGAAAGATATTTTTGATCTGATGTAATTTGAGAGAATCAAATCAAAGATATCGAAGCGCTCTAAAGTGACTGTCTGGTAATGATGGAAGTGTTTGTGTTTACATACTCGCACAGTTCTCATCGTCTGATCTTTCCAGACTCTAAACTTCTCTTCAAGTCTGTAAAATGAGATGCTGGGTATCTTCTAATAACTTACCTCAGTGGAAAATGTACAATTAGAAGTTTGCTTTTTTCTTCTTTTTAGAACTAATAATATGTGAACTATAACTCACATTGAGTCACCAATATTTATATATGAGAATTAGTGTTTTAATTAGAGACTGGCTGATTGTGGCATTTGTGACATTAACGGCAATAGTGGTGTTAAAGGTAAAGTGTGCAGTTATTTTTAGTGCTAAAATTCTTTCTCCACAAAATGTAAACATTTAGTGTGGTTGGTGCTACCAAAACATTTAGCTATTTATTTAAGCCTGACGTTACAGCATGCTCAACCAGTAGTGTGGGTTTGGGGGTGGGACTATCTTTACAACCAATGACACACGGGGAGTGTTTAGGAAACCTGTTTGAAAACAGTCATTTTCTTTTTCCATTTGGTCATGCTAATGGTACCAAAAATCACACATTTTCACTTTAAACAGATAACATGATTGTCCTCCATATCTGCAATTAAAGTTGGCATGAACAAGCTTGCACTCTTTTGAGTATAATGCCTACATCTCAAAATCCACTCAACAACAAATGGATAAAAACATGTGGCCTCCCGACAATGTTTTCCTAGCTCAATAATCAGTACAGTATAATACAATACAGTAGAAAGGATCTTTTACTACTTCTGTTACATCTCTTTAACAACAAAACTAATTATAATTTTGTAAAAGCCCTGCACCATCTAATCTCTCTCTCTCTTGCTTCATTCTGTCCCTTCATCCATCTCTCTCTCCTACTGTTTGTTCAGTCCAGAGGTTGTTATTCACTTGAGTTTGAACCTCCAGATTCCAGGTTCAGACCCAGCAGGCTGTTCCTCTGCTAGCCCGGATCGCCAGCTCCCTGCCTGGCCGCTGTAACTCCATCCATCCCCTCTCCTGTTTCCTCTGGGGTGGAGGTGATGTTAGGATGGGGGACACCTAAGGAAGGCTCATAAAGGATGACTGTTCTTCAGGCAGGATTGACGGTGGAGATGTGGAAGAGGTTGACAGGTTGATCGTTCTGCAAGAAGAATCAGCGCTGAGACTGACAGAAAGCAGTAAATCATCTGGAACAGAAAGTGTTGAACTCAAAGATAGCTTTCTGGGTGAAACTAGCTTGTGGTGGTATTGATTAAACAGGTTGTCTGTAAGGTTAGCTCTGAGACAAATGAATAGGAAACAACTGGAGAAGTGTGAAAGCAGCCTATCTCTATAAATTTCGATGACTGTAAAAATCACAACAATCAGAGTGGTTGACCTATATGCAGTTTATGGCATTTGCCCAGTATGTGGCATTAAATGTCTTGGAAAAAAAAAAAAAAAAAAAAAAAAAAAATAAATTAAAAAAAAATTCGTTATCTGTCGCTTATGCTATCGACGTTATGAAAACCAGTAGAATTTAACATTGTACACAGAACAAGTAGGTTACAAAATGAAATGAAATATGCAAACACTAGCTATGAAGAATCTATGCTTTTTCATTCAGTATAGTAGTTCAATTTTCACAAAGCCATGCAAAAACACATTCATTCTAGACCAAGTTATCATCTATATGAGTTTTTATGAAAACTATAACAGTAATATGTATTGTTACATGAATACTATAAATAAAAATCATCCACCCCTAAGTATTATCACATTTTGATGCAGAAAATATTGTATAATTTAACAATATTCATCTATCCAAAACAGTGAAAACAACTTTCACAAACATCTAGAAGTCTCTTTTTTAAAGTGTTTAGTGTATATAATGAGTTGTATTTGTAGGGGTTATTATAGCACAATTCTTAACCCCACCCCAGACCTCACACATTTTCAAACCCATACGGCTGTGCTTCCAGTCATCCAGTCCTGCGGTGTCATTAAGTATAAACAGATTTGTCCAGACCCAAATGTTTTTGTTAAGAATTGCTTGTAATTTAGTAGAGGTGAGCCAATATTTATATTTTATTGACAAGGGTCACAGAGCGGCAGCTGTTACTAAATGTTTACATTTTACTCAATATAGATAGGACCTGCATGTGCAGACAAAAAACATCAAATGTCTTCACTTACCACAAACATCCAGTGGTTGTTTCTTACATTCACAAATGAAACAAGCCCATCAAAGCTCTCAAAATTAACCTGCATAGTGTGACACAAGCATGATTTTTTATTCATATGAAACGTTGTTGTTTTGTTTTTTAACGGTTACAATGTACTTGTTAAATGTATAGCTTACATTACAAATGCCAGTTTCTATACTATACTTACTTGTTTCAAACTTTGTCGAGCGACCTGGTCTCTCGTCCCATACAAGATGACACCAGTGATGTAATGACTGAGCTGGTACAGTCTTCCAGGTTTATCATGTTTGTTAAGGACAGCCCGAATGTAGCTCTCCATAACCTACAATATATTAATAACACAAGTAGAATACACATATGCAAGTTGCTCTTTCTGAAAGCCATAGATATGTTGATAGAAAATCTGGACTTACTTCGCCATTTAACAGCTCATGTGGTCGACCTGCTCACTCTCTTCACGTCGCCAGAGGGCTGCAACCTGTAGATGTATTATTTGACATTATTCAGAAGAGAACCACAGGCTTAATTATTTTTCCCATAATGAAAACGAAGGCCGAGGTACGAAGCCCGATCTCACAACTTACTGTATAAAATGATCTAAATATTATTGTTTTTACTTTTCACAACTTTTATTCTATTTTATTGCTTTTGGATGAAGAGAAATTCAAATCACAAAGTCAACACATTTATCACAGATGTCTTTGAACTGTTCACATAGACTGGTGGAGTGTAATTTTAGTATTATTAATATACTATTATTTTATTTATTAATATTTTGAATTAGGTTTTATTTTAATTTTTTTGGTTTTAATTTTAATCCTAGGTTTTAGTCATTTTGTTATGTGATTTTGATTATATATATGGACAACATTAGGGGGCCAATTGTCATGGAGTCATGGAATGTCGGCCCCTAAATACTAAATATGAGCGCTAAATACCCTCAATGTGTTTTTGCAGCAATGTAATCAATCACAGACATATCTGTTGATTTTTTTGATCACAATGGCCAATCAGAAACGTTTTGTCAGAATTCACTCACCGCTGAAAGCGCCGCCGTTTTTAAGTGCTGTTTTGCACGCTCTTGAATCATCTCATGACTCAGTGCAGACGTGATGTAAATAAGAGATTCATTGTGCAGTTTAGAGAGCTTCATTGATTATAATGGAACTTTGTAAGATCGCGATGAACGAAGATGAGTGATACTTTTTAGTGATAAAGGTAGTACGCTTTGCGCACTTTCTAGGGTATAATTAATTCAGAATTTGTATGAAACTTTCGTTTTTCGGACTTATGGGCTATATCCTGCAAAGTTTTGGGAATGACATCCGCATATTTATGCGGGATTCGCTCTCGAAATAGCAGTGATTGGCAATGGACAGAACATAAAATATGTTGATTTAATTCTGGAACCGGTCCTGGCCAAATCTCCACAGACAGCGAGTGTCCCAAGCGAGATCTAAGCTAAGTCACGGACCAAAAAGCGTGTATTGAGATCAGGACATATCAACCAGTAATTTAATTTAATTTCCAGTAACGGACGGTAGAAAGTTCAGCAATGAATGGTATGCGATTTATGACAGAATATAGTCCTACAACTGATCGTTTATTTTTTCCTCACGTGTCTCGCCTTTGGTAACAACGATTCAAAACGGAAACATTTCAAGTGACACGGGAAAAAGGCACGGAAAACTTCAGTGAACACCAGAAAAGCAGCGTGCACATTTCTGGTTAAAAATTAAAGGCCATTTACTGACAAACGGGAAGCATCACCATTCACGTCAGCAGGAAGAGCCAAAGCTAGTTCACAGTAGAGGTCTGCGCGGGACTATTTTTTTAGTCCCGCTCCCGCAAGGTTATTGTCAAGTTTATGGTCTGTTTTTGTTTTGTTTTCCCAAAAAAGGAGATTGCGGAGTAAGGGACTGTGGGCTCCAGCTCCAGTGGGGGCTCCAGTTCCCGCGTTAAGCCCACGGAGGGCTCCTGCTCCGCCATGGCATCCCGAACTGCCTGATCCACCCTGGAGGCCTTCCTTGTCCCCGTCCTGCACCAGCCTCCAGGGCGCCCACACCCCCTCCCCGATGGAATTGTTACGATGCGCCTTTCGGGAGGGTGGAGTAATGTCACGTTTATGGTCTGTTTTTGTTTTCCCTCTGTTCCTGCCTCTTGTTTCTGTATGTCCTTATTGGGTTATGCTCCTGTCCTCATTATAGTTTATGTTCATTTGGTTTTCCCGTGTGTTTGATTGTTGATTGCTCGCAGGTGTGTCTTGTCAATTACCCCATGTACTTAAGTTCCTGTCTGTGTTATCTGAGTTTGTCCGGTATTGAACTTCAATGTTGTGTTTCCTGTGTGTCCCTGCCTGCCTTGCTTTACACCATCATGGATGATTAAAGACGGTTACTTTGAGTTAATCCCACATCTCCTCGTTCTTCGTTTCGCCACAAAAGGCAACTGTGACTGTTATATTCCGCACCCGGTATATCTGTACTCTTTATTCACTCGCTTTCCGCTTAGAATAATTTTCTAACCGAGCCGACCGTTCCCACTAAATTTAGATCTCGTTTCCAGAATCTCAAATTTAAATTTCCGCTACTGAAAGAAATGCGATAGGCTAACAAATAAAAGTGTAGTCTGCACAAAATTGTAGGCTATTTTATTCGTCTTGTCAAGAGTCTTGAATTTATTGACTTTGACTTGAATTTATATGAATTATCTTAAGACACAAAATGTGTTTAATAGTTTATGCAACACAGTAGGAAAAAAAGTGTCAGAGAAAAAAAAATGTAGGTTGTACAAAAAGTTGAATTATCTGCTTTTACCAAAAAACGACTGTTGGAGTTATCTGCTTTTGCTATGAAACAAACTTTTAATATGTAAAAAAAACATACTTTCAATTAACCTTAATTTTGTAAATTACCTGTATTTGTTTAGTTAATATTACTTAATCAAAACAACACAACTGTAGTTTGATTGATATTACTTGGAATGCACAATAAAAAAATGTGACTTCTGTAAAAAAAATGGAGTTATCGGGTTTTTGCAAATGAAATATAATATATATATATATATATATATATATATATTTTTTTTTAGTAATTTTAGTTCCTCAACTTATTTTAGTTTCTTTCTATTTATTTATTTAAATTAATATGTCAACTTTATTTCAGCTACCGAAAATGTTTCTTAAGAAAACTGGACTGCTGCTCCATCATCTGATCTGTTATTGTGGTGTCATTGATTTCAGATTTACCCACCCCTAAATGTTTTGTAAAACAGAACAAACTGTGGTCGATTGTTTTCCATGTGGTCAGACAGTCTTTTCCTGTCTAACTGGGTGGCTCTTGGCCCAAATCTGCTGTAAAGTGGAACAGACTTTGTCTCGATAGTCAAAAGTCTGTCTACGCGAAACTATCATGAGTGATCAGATCTGATGCTGATGTCATAGCTTCTGTCAGCCAGAGTTCACAGCTCTGTTGCCAGATTGATGCTGTCATTCTCCTAGTTTCTGGGTCACGAGGTTTCCACTATACTTCCATCTCCAGCTTTACTTTGTCTCCTTGAAACTTTCTCTACGTCTTGTTTTAAAAATGTCTTTCCTCACTATGTCCTCTACTTCTCTCGCCCACTGAAATGAGTCACAAACTCATTCAAAAACTATTTTACTTTCAGATATTCTATTTGTAGCTCACCTTTGGTGCAAAGCAAGCAAAACTTTTCATTTCGATGCTGGACCACAGAGACGATGCAAAAGCATTTCCATGGAGATGCTGAAGACTCAAGGTGCTGCTGCTATTCCGTCCAGCTGTGCTGCTTCCTTCAAAGCCAGACAAGCCTGGAATTATAGAACCCTGCCGACACCACACTTCTTCCTCCCACCTGTTCATCGCTCTCTCTTTCTCACTCCTCACTTTCCATTTTACAGCATATTAAGAATGTTTGAAACTGCAAACAACTTTTCCTGATGAAGAAAAAAGTGGTAAAAATGGGTGAGACGACAGAGAAAAGAAAATTATCAAACGAAGACAGCTTGAATTTGGGATATAGCTATAATATAGCTCACGTATCCGGTCCATGAACTTCCGTCTGCTAGCCATCAGAGGTCACCCTTCCCATTTCATGGACTCTCGCACTACACACTGTTGCATATCACCCCGGACTACATATCCCATCATCCACTGCACTGATGACATACACACAGTTGATTGCACACAGCTGTTATCACTCACACATCCCCTATTTAACTCTCACTCTGATCCCATTCCACTGCCGAGTATTGTTTAGCGATTTATCACTCCCCTAGCGATAGCTACATTTACAGAGCCCGTTTAGTTTGTCTTATCCTTACCTTATTCTTGCCTTGTCTGTGTTCTCGTTCCTTGATCTTCGCCTGTGTCTCTCGGATTCCTCCTCTCGTCTTGCTCTATTTATGATTCTGTTTGCCCCTGCCTGGACCTTGCCTTTTACCTGGAATTATCCCTCTAGTCTCGCCCCTTTGATTCTGTTTGTCAATCATTCACCTCCGCTAGCATTAGGTTTCTTCTTGTGTCTTGCCCGAATATATACCGCCATATACCTGTCTGCCATTATCTGACCCATACCTGTTTTATGACCACGTCTCTGTCTTCTCCTAATAAATAGCTTGTAAATGGATCCGCACTTGTCACGTCTCGTCAGCCCCGTAACAATAGCACTGTTTTAATTAACATAACTTTTTTTTATCACACGCAAACCTTGAAGTGCTACTGGGTTGAAATAACGAGGGCTTAAAATATAATTACAGGCAGCTGGTAAAATACATAATGGTCATATTGAATAAGATTTATATTAAAGAGCTGAACATGTCAAAAGAAAAACCTCTTAAGTAAACTTAAAAATGAGAACCTAATTTTCTCAAGTTCACCATTAGCTGAGTAGTTTGGTTCACCAAATGTATAGGCCATTACTTTATTAATGAGCATAAAATAGTATATTTAAGATTTAAAAGTTAGAATTTCGGATTTATTATTAATTAAATCAATCATTAATCAATTTTGCATCTCTTCTAACAGATTGTATTCCCTCTGTCCTGACAGATTTGGGTAACATTATAATAGCTTTCAGTTAAAGCAATGATTAAGTTGTTAACTATATAAAAAAACTTAATGTTCACAGTTCACTTTGTTGTATGATTCTGTTTTTGCTGTATTTATCTAGCATATATAGCTTTGATTGTTAGCTTTTTTAAAATCGTTGCCTATCCCTTCATCCATGTTCATCTAAATATTTTCACTCACACGCACACACAGTATAAGTATTTGTAAAATGTAAACTCTCACAATGTTGCTTTTTTTTTTAATTGTATGTAATTTCTTCCCCCCTGCCATGGTACACAAGGGGTCCATTTTTTAAATATGCTACATTCTGAGTATTTTCACCTATTTAGATATAATAGTTATGCTGCAGAGGAAACGGCAGCATTGTAAAAGCATCTAGTATGCCACAAAAATTAACATTAATGTTTTTACGCTGGAATCCAAAGCATAGGGAACATATAACACATGCTTGAAAGTTTAATGTTGGTTAATATTGGTTTAATACTGTACAGCTGGATGAAAGCAATATGTGTGCTGAACTGTACGTTCAGACGCTCTCACACCAACCTGCTGCCATTCCTTGACAACAGCAAAGTGTTTAGACTGGCAGATTTAAACATTTTAAATGACAGAAATCTAAAGATTGAATGGCTAGATTTCCCAAAATAACACCGTTTCCATCAGCACCACTGTTTCACCCCCATTACAGACATTCATGCACCATGTGACTAGCTGTGGGCGGAGCTGTGGCACCCCAGATATTTGTGGTATAGAAGGCCACTATTCCTCACTCTGTTTCCTGTTCTCAAATAGGTATGGACCCAAAGAACATGGTATGCAGTCCTCTTTGATACTCCGTTAAGATTTGTGTAATTGATATTGACTGGAATATATTCCAGCAGTCCAAATGACTGACATTAGCTAATGGTAAAATGATTACGATTGGGCCTGGTTATTTATATAATATTCAGTGTTAATGAATAAGTGGGGTAATGAATTATATTTCTTGACAACCTCTAATCTTGATCTGAATTGCTCAGTCCTCCAGTTGATTTAATAGATTTGATTTCTATGACTGCTCAGGTTGGAACGGAGGTTAACTGGATTGATCCAACATTTTTTCATTATGTGGCTGACAGAGGAGCTGATTGTTTTGTAAATGTGATTGATGGATTAGGAGTGATGATTGCTCTGCCCACAGCTTCATGAGTAACAGTTTCCAATTGCATTTTTGGCATGTTTTCTCTAAATACTTATTTTAATTTGATGTTCATGTTGGTTGTGAATGAAGAAGTTTATCAACTGATTTCCTTTAGAGACCTTGCAGTGAAGTCTCTAAACAAGTTTGATATTTTCCAGGCAAACTTGTTGCAAATACTTGTTTACACCTAAACATGAAATATCGTGGTTTCTTTTTGAGTGCAAGTCTTGTTGTTTTATTGACAGATTTCTCAAAATTTGATGTCCACTTAATGGTGTACTAAGCAATATTTGACCACAGTGTTGGACCGAGTCCCAAAACACACTCGCTGCCAATCAGCAGTAAGGGGCGTGTCTAGTAATGATAGGGAGAAGAGCGCGCTCAGTGCACAGGACAGATATTAGCAGATTGACTATAGATAGTGAGATGGCAGATAAAAAAAAAAGAGGAAATTTTCTGAGGGACGAACCATTAAAAATAAGGGTTAAGATCAGGCAAAAGGCTGGACCCGCGTAAATACTGGAGCAGCTTTTCAGCGGTGGAGAAACTCAAGGAGCGGGAAGGCCTGGAATCGGACACCGAGGTTGCTTTGTTTGTTCTTGATAGGCAAGTTAGGTTGATTTTTATGTTGAACTGCTATTATAGTAACACACATCGCTTTCACGTATTGATGACATCATAACCTTGGCCGGGAGCCTTAGCAGATTCTGCTATTGTCTCTGCCAGGGTTGTGTCTGTATGTGTTGGGCGGAGCTATCAAAACAGAAATGAAGTCCTGTTGGGGTATGGGCGTGTTTGTTTTGGTGCTTTCAAATATCGACATTGTATGGCAATATTCGCTTAGTGCACCTTTAATTAGCATCATTACTGTTATCATTTTTATTTATTGCATGCTAGATTTTTTCTGCCTGGTTATAACTCTCTTCTCCAACATTTGATGAGTAATTGCTGCTGTGATCAATACAAAATACACAGACATCTATTTTAAATGGCAATTTGTTTACCGCCTGGTTTGCATCAGCGTTAATTGTGGCAGGCAGAAACTGATCAATTTTGTGAATAAGGTCCAATCAATAATAAGCCTATTTTCCATACAAAATAGATGTTTGCACTAAAAAAATTTATAAAAATTATCAAAGAAAAAAATATGTAATTTTATGCAAACAAATTGCTAATCACTTTCCAATATATTTGAGTTTTCTAACACTTTTCCTTAATGACTTCAAATAATTTGGACTCTTGGGTATGAAAAACTATTTTAAAAAAAGAACAGGGATACGACTGCAGTTTCATTATTCAGTAGTTAAAGCTGGCTGACAGCAGCTTTTGTTGTGTTAGCACCACCAAAGCACTGATATATGTAAATACAGTAGGCAATAGCTTCACTCCTGGACAAAGAAAAACAATTCCACCCAAAGAAATCAACTTTTCTGTCATCAGGCAAAAGTTTGTACCTGATACGAATAGTGTATTGAGACCTCGTCCCACAATCAGGTGTACAGCCATGGCCAAAGCTTTGGCAGTGACATAAATTTTGTGTTTTGCAAAGTTTGCTGCTTCAGTATTGAGGATATTCAGGTTAATTTTTCCACATGTATCTATGGTATACTGAAAAAAAAGATAAGCATATCATAAGTTTTAAAGGCTTTTATTGGCAAAAAAATATAATGAGTCAATATTTAAAGTGTTGACCCTTGTTCTTCATAACCTCTACAATTCGCTCTGGCATGCTGGATTTTAGCTTCTGGGCCAAATCCTGACTGAAGCGATCCATTCTTTCCTGGATCACAATTTGTGGGCTTCTGCTTGTCCCCTCGCCTTTTGAGGACTGACCACAGATTCTCTATGGGATTGAGATATAATGATCTTCGAGCCACTTCTTTATCACTCTTGCTTTGTCACATGGTGCTTCATCATGCTGGAAAATGCACGGATCATCACCAAATTGCTCATGGATTGTTGGAAGAAGTCGCTCTTGCAGGACATTTTGATACCATTCTTTATTCATGGCAGTGTTTTTGGGCAGAATTATGAGAGAGTGCACTCCCTTGGTTGAAAAGCAACCCCACACGTGGATGGTCTCAGGATGCTTCACTGTTAGCACGTCACAGGACTCATGGTAGTGTTCACCTTTTCTTCTCCGAACAATCGATTTTCCAGATGTCCCAAACAGTCGGAAGGGAGCTTCACTAGAGAAAATAACTTTGCACCTGTCTTCTGCTGTCCAATCCTTGTACTTCCTGCAGAATTTCAGTCTGTCCTTGAGGTTTTTCTTGGAGAGAAGTGGCTTCTTTGCTGCCCTTCTTGACACCAGGCCGTTGTCCAAAAGTCTTGGCCTCACTGTACGTTCAGACGCTCTCACACCAACCTGCTGCCATTCCTGAGCAAGCTCTGCACTGCTGGTGACACGATTCTGTAGCTGACTCCTCAGGAGGAGACATCATGGTGCTTGCTGCACACTCTGGGACGTCCTGAAGACTTCTTCACTGCAGTCGAACCTCTCTCCTTGAAATTCTTGATGATCCGGTAAATGGTTCTTTCAGGTGTAATATTCTTTGTAGCAATTTCCTTGCATGTGAGGCCATTTTGATGCAAAGCGATGATGGCTGCA
>NW_015505425.1:1103971-1112683 GCF_001515645.1 Sinocyclocheilus grahami | reverse complement strand
CGAGGCTTCTAAACCAGGGTGTTTTTAGGGGCGTGATATTCAAATGACGATTGTTTTCTGGCGCCACATTTATCAACATAGGATCATTCGTACGATGAGATCGGCGGCATACGAATGTTTAATAAATCACACGTGAACTCTGTCGTAAGTTGATTTGTGCGCACAGATCTGCGCTCGTTTCTACGTTAGATTGATAAATGAGGCCCAATGATTGGAAGCGCTTCTTCCCTCCATTTATAGCAGTCAGTTTGCTCTTACACTCTATTTAGTATGATAGTGATTTCACCTGACTAGTACTCATTCACACTTTTACGTGTGCTGTTGATATGATTAGTCAATTAATGTTAGCTGGTCATTTTGTGTCAGGATCAAAAAACTGTGAAATTAGTTTTTTTGTGAAAAATTCATTTTTTATTTTTTTTGGCCAATGAAGCTTTTAGCAATTATTTAAAATGCATCTGATCACTCTACACAATAATCTAGAAACAATGTGAATGAACACTACAACAGATTAAGCTGCAAACTTTGCAAAACACAACATTTATGTCACTGCCAAAACCTTTGGCCACGACTGTAGTGTTGTGGCTCTCTAGGCTAGATTGGATTAAATTTTGTAATTCTGCTTTCCCTGAATGGGCAAATGGTCTGTTAAATGGTGTCTAACACATTAGCTTAACAGCACCATGTGGCCTCTCTTTTGATTATTCCCTTCATCTTCCTCCCTCAGGATGCTGACCAGACCAGAAAATGTAGGAGTGTTTCTTCAACAAACTTTGACATGGACAGAGAGCAGATATCCTCCTGAATATCCTTGATGAGGAACACACATGTAAGCTCACACAAATGTATTCAGCTAAAAAAGAAAAATAAGCACTTCAAAGAAGCTCAAGGTATTTACATATGGCCAGGAAACATCGCTATACACACCCTTATGCACTGAAATCCACTCTCTGTGCCGTTTTTATGCTGTATTGGGAGTAAACAGCCGGTTAATCATGCATTAAATAAAGCTCACCATGTCCAATGACTAAAAGTGTGCAAAATCTCACTTAGTGAATCTCTTCATTATGGAGATTTGATTAGCATCGGTTCTGCGCTAACCGTGAGGCGCAGGTGTACTGTGTTTACAGACAATAGCTCTGTTTCAAAACCTAGTGAGCTGCCTTGCTGAAAGCTGCCTACATAGGCAGCAACCAAACTGGAAATGGAAAGAGTCAAGAATGTGATTTAGAACCATCTATATATGTAGCAACTCCATACCGCACCTTATAAATAGAGGGCTGCAGTGATGATATAGTTGTGTAGGTCAACCTGTAAGTTAGCATCAATCTGGTTACCTCAACAAATAGCCTATATCCAATAAGATTGTTCCATTGGCTTTTGGAATATTGCAGAAAAAAATTCTGTGACCAACAAAAGTGTATGATTCTTACATGTTTTGTTCATCATGCTAATCTTCACAAATTAACACAGTTTTTATAAGTTTTGAAGCCCAAAAATAGTTGCCAGAAATAAAAAGGATATAAATTTAGGCTACTAAAAAACTACACAACGGGAAAATGACTGCAGAGTCACCAGCTTACAACTTTTTCAATCCGTTAAAAATCATTTTCTCTGAAGGTTTGCAAGAATGTGAATATAAACACTAGGCAGTGAAAGCAGATTAGTGAGTAGATGAGTTTTCCCGTTCTGTTTGATGACGTTTAGTGTCCCCGACAACCTCTGTAGTCAGATTTAACCACTTGTTAGCAACCACCTTTTTCAAGACAAGTAAGCTTTAAAAAAATCACAAAGGTGTATTACTGATGTATTTTATGTTGTAGAATAATAATATAAGAATATCTTGAGCTTGTGTTAACCACAGACCTTATTTCAGGTATTTAAACAAAAAACCCATTCAAAAAGCCTACTGAATTCGGGACAACGAAAATGAACTCATTTCTGGAGTTTAGCCTACAAAAATATGTCATCCCTGCAGTGCTATATAGTATAGGAGACTCAACTCACAACTGATTTCAATAGACTTTGATGTTAGCATGTTCTTAACTATATATATATATATATATATATTATATCCTGCTCTTTTCCCTATTTACTTCCTCTGTGTTATTGCGAAACAGTCTTAGTTTGACATACCTGTATGAGAAATAGAATCCAAGCTGTCATTTACGAGTAGTCTCTCTCTCTCTCTCTTCCTGAGCGGGGGCAGATGGAGGGAGGGCAGCTTCATTTAATGGTCAGTTTAGCTAAAGCTTTAATGGCCACTGAGAGAATGACAGGGAGCTAATGAGCGCTTCATTTGGCCAATCAGATCTATTTCTGCCGTGCATAATAAGCGTCTCGCCACCGGTTGCTGTGGCAGCATCGCCAAGGTAATTGCACCTTTCAAGCACGCTGGGATGGATTCAAACTAGAGCGAAAAAGACAGAGACAGAGAGATAGAAATGGAAGGAAAGCACTCGGAAAAGAACACTAAAGCATATTCTAAGCGAGTCTTTATTCAAGATATGGTGCATCACAAACTTGTTCCATGTAAATTCCATGCATATGGACCATAATCAGCCAAAATACCTAAAGTGTGTGAGTTAATACAGTTCTTATGACAAAATCAAAGTCATTAAAGGGTTTCCAGGTTGTTGCTATACTGCTATGGTGTTCTGAGTGAATTATAGTGCATCATGGTCTCTAGGTTGTTTTGGGTGATTGCTTGCTGACCTCATTCTCTATTATATGCTATCCTTAATTGTAAGTGTATGGCAGTGATTCTTTCTCAACCTTTCTGTTCAAGACAACATTCGAAGGCCCTCATATCAAAGCTGACCTCTGTCATTCTGCTAGCTGTAGTAAAAATAATTTAAAAAAAAAAAAGCATTTTAATTCATTTTTATGTTAATACAAAAACTTGCTGAGGCCCCCTAGTGGGCCCCGGACCCATGACTGAGAACCGCTTGATTTTTATTTTTTTTTCTGCAGGTTTTTTATTGTCCGACAGGTGAATATCGCAAGTTTAAAAGCAAAAGAGCACCTCTACTCAACAAGCTACGTAATTTGACATCATTCAAATCTGTAGCCCAAATAGTTCAGGATAAATGTAGGGGTTTGTTCAAATTCCTAACATTGATTATACATTATAGTGGTATCAAAAGTAGTAAATGGTGTTTTGGTGTGAAATCTAGTTAACATGATTCATTTCTGTGAGGAATATTCCCCTCATGTCATGTCTAACGCACTTCTTGTGTTTCTGCTTGAAGATCTTTACTGAAAATCCAGCAGCAGTCATTATCCTCAAGCTTTTAGCGCTTGTGCTCCATTTTCTTTTGCTAATGCACCATCTCCAAGCATTTTCAATGCAGACACGTTATTATTTCCCTCCGTTACATGTGTGAGATTACAGGGGTGTGCGTGCATGTGTGCATCATGACTTCACAGACGTCCCACAGATGTCTAATTACAGCAGCGGGGGACACTGCGTTTTCTCCAGCCTCTGTTATTGCCTGTTTCTTTCCGTCCGTTGACGAAATCTCTCAGTTGTTTCTCACCAGTACAGCCGATGTGCATTTAGGTTGTAAAAGCAAGGTGCTACTGCTTGACTGAGAACGCTGAACACAGCAGCCCGGCGGTTTCCACGCGTCGCTCTGATCGTGTTGATCCTGTAATTGGTCGAAACGCGTTCAAGAGAGGCCACCCAAGTCACATACAAATTGGCTTCTACATCAGATTCTGAGCGTGATTTGAACATTTTTTAAAGCACGCACCGGTTGGAAGGAACCTGCCCGTGAAGAACACACACACACACACACGCATATGTTCTGACAACTGCAATTATGCTGAACATGTTCCTGAAGCATTCGCAGGGGTATAGAGTAATTAAAGGTATAATGCACCTAAATATAGAATAGAGTTATTATTTATTCACCATCGTGATGTCATTCATCTGTGGAATATATTTGTTGCTTTATGTTTTTCCCTCATTAAAATGCATAAAGTAAAATTAAAATGTATATGAATCTGTACATCAACAGTTGATCATATTTTTATTTTTAATATTTGATTTATAAACAAAATGAGGGATATTTGAGTGAAAATTACATTTACATTTTAATGTAGAAAAGTAGACGATGTATTTAATATAAAATTAACAAAAAAATACATAAAAATAACTGTTCAAACAAAATTAAATAAAAACAATCTAACAATTAGCAGACACAATCTACAATTCAAAGGGTTGGGGTCACTAAGATTTGTATTATTATCTTTTTATTATTATTATTATTATTATTAAGCAAGAAAATATTGAATTGATCAAAAGTGACAGTAAATACATTTATAATGTTACAAAATATTTATATTTAAAATAAATGCTCAAATACATTCTTTTGAACCTTTTATTAAATTCTGGGAAAAAGTAGCATGGTTCCCATTAAAAATAATTAAAAAATAAAAATAAGCAGCACAACACTGATCATTTTCAACATTGATACTAGACTGATATGTTTCTTGAGCACTAAATCAGCATTTTAGAGTGATTTCTGAAGGATCATGTGACACTGAATACTGGAGTAATGGCTGCTGAAAATTCAGCTTTACACCACAGGAATAAATTGTTAATATTTTGCAATGTTTTTACTGTATTTTTGATAATTAAACGCAGCCTTGGTAAGCATAAGATACTTCTTTCAAAAACATTAAACACACACTGAGGCTTATCAGAAAACACATTATTAGAAATGTCCAATTCCAAAATATAAATATTTCTATGAACTGAAATACTCTGCATGCACACATGTTTGAGAGAAGAGCCTCTAGGGTCACCTCAGTCTGGTCAAAAAGGTCAAATGTCTGAATCGTCTGTTCTCGTGACATGAGGAATGCAGCTTAATGTGCATGTTTTTGCAGCGAGTCAGTGTCTATGTGTCTGAAGGGTGTGTATGTCTGGCTGTATATGTGTGTGTGTGTGTGTTCGTGTTCAATCTAAATTCTTCGGCAGTTTGAAGAGATAAAGATGGCTGGTTGGACACACAGACTTCCAGACCAGACAAACAGCTGATCTGAGCTGTTCTCAGGAGGAATTAGCTGAGCAATCACAGAAGATTAATGATGTCCATCATGATATTTTTCAGGTGTCATATCTTAATTCTTTGTTATTTAATTTTTTCCTCTCAGTGATGTTCACTTATCGTGTTAGTCAAGGCTCTTTGCACCAAAACAAAACGTAATTTAGTTTCACATGGCCATTTCCACCTACAATTGTGCAAATTTTATAAACAAATAACAATAATTATGAAGTAATCAAAAAAATTCAATAAAATAGCAGTTTATCTCTCTCTTTCTTTCTCTGTAGCAACAGACTGTAACAGTTGCAGTCAATGTTGTAAGGGTTTTGGTCATCTGCCTATTTAAACAAGACAGAAAGTAGTGAGTGATTAACCAGATCAGGCGACTGTTGATGCAGTCAAAAAGCCAAGTCAGAGAGATCATACACACAATCACAAATGCACACGCATAAATACACACTCACACACACACACACACACACAAATGTAAGCTCATTTACACACAATGGCATGGCCATTTTGGCTATTATTGTTGAATATCTTATGGCGTGTGTGTGCTATATTTTGTGGACAAAATTGTTAAAGGGGTCATAGGATGCCCATTTTCTACAAGTTGATATGATTATTTAGGGTCTTAATGAAAAGTCTGTAACATAGTTTTTCAAAAGAAAATAATTTTTTACCGTCAAAAACAGCTCTTTTCAGAGCACGCAGTTTTGTTGCATTTTCCTTTAAATGTTAATAAGCTCTGCTGACCCCACCCCTCTCTTCCAAGCCGCTCTCTGAGGGACTGTTTACTTTAGCCGCATTCATTAAACTTGCTAATTAGCACATTATTAGGAAAGGCGATTTGCAAATATTTAAAAAAAACACCTTATACACTTCTTCTGTAGGTGAAGCTGGATCACGAATGATTTGCGTGAACATAGACGCATTTCTGTAGATATGGGCGCATTCTCTTCAAAAACAAACGTAATCCACTGCAAGTTCAGCGGCTCAGATGTTGGGAGTAAATGACGACTGCTATGTTCATTATTACATCCAACAACAGAACAGCTTAATCGCTTAAGGTGTCAATCTTATCTACATCTGCTCCAGCGGTGAAACAATGGAGGACTGATGACAGCTCACTAAGGGCGGGTCTGAGGTAAGACGCCAGTCCAGTCTGTGCTGAAACGCCACTGTCAATCAAACTATCGTGGGAGGGGCCTGTCTGTGTGACATCACACAGACAGGCATCTGAGATCGGCTTGATTTGAGAAAGGGGTAAAGATTTGAGCAGATTAAAAAAAAAACACACTGGGTGGATTTTTATCATTTTAGATGGTTGTGTATACACACTGCCAACACACATTTCAGTTCAAACAACTTGTAAAAGTGCATGTAGCATCATATGACCCCTTTAACTAAACCTGACAACACATCCCTTTTAGAGATGTATTTAAAAGTTAAAATGATTAAAAAAATAATTATGTAAATGTGTTATTTTAGGCATAGGGTTTAGTCCGTTCAGTTAGTCTGTAGTCATTATATATATAGGTATATAACATGTGTGTGCACTTTGCAAAATAAATAAATTAATTAATTAATGAAAAAATTAAAGTGTGCATAAATACATCTAAAGTTTACACCAGGATCCTGGTGTTAATTTCTCCTGTAATTTTACACAACTGGAATCAGACCCTGTCAGTCAGACCCCTATTTCAATGTGTGATATGATACATCTGTGGATGTTTACATGCAGATTATACATGTCATTAATCTGCCATTAAACCTTACCTTCCTTGGTTTTCATGACATCTGCTGTAGTGCATCTTTACATAACATCAGTATATCTGAAATGTCAAAGCAATACTGGACTGATAAGCAGCTGTAAACATCTTATGGTAATCTTAACAGTCAATATAACTACACAGTTATACATATTTATTCATCATTTAAAAAAAAAAAAAACTTTCAGTACTTCATGAACACTACTGCTTTAATATACGTTTTTGAAAGAAGTCTCTTATAAATGTATTTGATCTAAAATACACAAAAATATTTTAATAATTGTCTTCAGTGTCACATGATCCTTAAGAAATTATTCTAATATGCTGATTTGGTGCAAGATTATTTTCGTAAACTAAAACTAAGACGAAAACGATTGATGAAAAAACTATTTCGTAAACTGAAATAAAATAAAAATGGCAAAATAATTCAACAACTAAAACGAAATGAAACTAACAACAGTTATTGAAAAACTAACTGAAATAAAATAATAATTATCAAAAATAAATAATCGTTTTAGTCAGTGTTCGAACTATACCGTGGACTTTGGGGGAGCCCACTTGTATTTTTTATAACGGGGCGTGCGCTTGCGTGTGCCTTAAAAGAGGGCTTACAATGACTTACAAAGATGCATAACAGCTACAAGTATATGCACTAGGGTATCAATTTAAGGATTTACCCTATTATAAAAACAAACAGCCCCACATATAATCTATAAACAAAGCATCAGGCTGTCTTTGAGTTCACATGAACAACGGTTCAATTTACTCGTCGTCAGGCTACAGAAGAATACCATAATTCCTCCGTTCAATTAGGCCTAAGACATCGAGAGTCACGCAGACCTATAACAACCCAGCCACAACACATAATTGCGAATAACATGCCTTACCTTAACACAGAATCGACCACAGAGTCCAGCGTTTATATTTTTTCTACGAATCTTTGAGTTAATATGTACTAAACATGAGTGGAATTTGCACCGCAGCGCCCCCACACCTTGATGCTCATGACAAGAACAGCATGTATAGTTATCTTTATTGAAGTGAATTAGGTTTAAATCGCCGTCATGCCTGAATGAATTATATTTTTGCAATTTTACACATAATAATCCACGATGATCACATTACACAAAACTGAAATTACACGTCAAAATAACACATTGTCAATATTTTTTGAGGCCCCCAAAATTTCACAAATCACGTTTTCAGGGGAGCCCATGTCTTATTTAAGGGGAGCCGAGTTCCCCCTAGCTCCCCTGTAGTTCGCACCCTGGTTTTAGTAATCATTAAGTTCTCACCCCTTGGCGGAAAAATATATGAGTTGTGTGGTGCCGGCGGTTTAGGGAAATACCTGTAAATGTCGCATCACGCACGTGAGGTTATCTGACGGAGAGAAGCAAAGCAGTTTAAAGCAGAGTCCTGCATGGGTCCTGTTTGGTAAACGTGCACCAGCAGTACTTAACAGAACACTCCACCATTATCCAACAGCAGCACTAATTTAATTCTGTACCAGGCCAGACCCGTTTGACATAAAGACAGCGAGTCGCGACTCGAACCATACACGCATTAAATCTATTACATCAGGTAAACAAGATTATTTATTTTCTCATGTAACACAAGCAAACAAACCAACATTAGGCATTCTAATTTGGTGCTTTGAAGAAAAACAGGCACGCAGCGCAACGTAATAATTAACAGAAAAAAAGATGAGAACGTGCATCCTTTCTGGAAACAATACAAAACTTTAGCATAGCATCTTGTGATCACTCTGCTAGGCTTTCGGACAAATGTGGATAGGCTAAATCACATCATAAACACGCTTATAATTCTTAATAAATTAAAATAACATATTCAAATATGAGCCTTTAGCCTACTGTTAAATGCGATTG
>NW_015505425.1:1101894-1103064 GCF_001515645.1 Sinocyclocheilus grahami | reverse complement strand
TGTGTGTGTGTGTGTGTGTGTGTGTGTGTGTATTCGATCAGTAATGCTCCTTTGTCACGTTGCTGCCAACACGTAATCCATCTTTGCCATCTTGGATGAGAATTCATTTGAAGTGACAGAGATGGATTCCAAAAGTTATCTGGCAGTTTCCTGAATCTATTGCAGCCACTGTGTGCTTTTTCTCTTTTTTTCCTCTCATCCATCTCTAAGTGTGTGATTCAAATCAATGAATCAACAAAACTGATTCATTTTGCAGGCTGAGACATAAGCAGCCTGCCTACATTTTTACTAATTACTGAAATTTAAGAAAAATAATCCCCGTTTACACTGACTATGTCCAAGATATGACCCTTCACTGACCATCTGAAGCATATATCATAAAAAAGACAACTTCCTCGACTTGACAAATCTGATTGTCTGGTTTTATGCAATTCCAGGTATGAAGGAATGTAAAAGGTTTGGCTATGAGAGACTTTTGGCTTCTGACTCTTGGAATTATGGTTAGCTAAATTTTTAGACTCCAATATTCTCTTGTTGGCAAATCTTGTTTCTTCATCATGTGATATACTATAAACTGCTCATGCTGAAAAGAGACCACCAATGAAACACCTTTCACACAAGCTCAAATTCACATGGAGTTTTCCTCTATGCTTTTTTTGACATTCCTTGTCCAAATCTCCACCTGATCTGCACTGATGTCAACCACCAAATCTGTTACATCATTTAAACACAGCTTTCAAATTCACATCACAATCGTCAGATTCACTTGCCTTGTTCTTCAGAGTGTTGATCGCTTTGTTTTGCTGTCTTTAGATCCAAGCCGTTCTCTTCCAAAAGAAAATCTTTGGGGAAATGTTTATATTCAAAGAATCTGGGGCAAAAGTCTATAAAACCTTTGCTCCTGCTGTATGGTATCAGAGGAAAGGGATGTCTCAGATGTTCAGCTAAACTTGATAGCCTTGATATAGCTTTATGCCTTAAAGCCCACAACACTTAATCTTTGCATTATCTATATTTATTGATTATGAATATATGATTGTAGGTGGTTACTGCTGTGAAGCACTGTCTAATGTGTATCTGGGGTATATGTTGTGCTGTAGCTGTTCAGAAAAAAAAAACACCATTAGTTTGGATCAGTCCTCTGTGTGCGCATTTGATGAAGTACAGTAT
>NW_015505425.1:1088771-1100756 GCF_001515645.1 Sinocyclocheilus grahami | reverse complement strand
CCCTTTAAATCATCACTCCTGACAATTTTAGTAAAATAAATAGTACAATATTATAGTGAAATAACAATGTCACACAAGCAAGAGTGCTATAGCATTTTCAACAAATCAGTTTGATTGAGTGAATGATTTAGTGACTCACTGATAACAACAATCAATTGTTTTGTTCCTGAAAAAAAGTTTTTGAATGAATTGATTGGTTGAATGAATGAATCAATGATTCACACATAAAGACAGTCACTTGTCGCCATCTACTGGCATAACGATGCAAACTGCAGAAAGTATTGCTGATAAAAATCCTACACTGCATAGTTAAATAATTTGATAATAGCATTGTGAAAATAAAAAGGGATTGTCCCCTTTATATAGTAGTCCAATAGAACACATACAATTAAACTCAATGCATTCAGTTTATCAAATATGTTTCTTTGTATTTTTGCATTAGTTCTCAGAAATCACTTAATTCTTTTTCACTGAATTACCAACTTTCACATTGTAAACAGAGGAAAATACCAGAAAAGCAAAACTCATATCCGCAAAGTTCCTTTGTCACTCCTTTGCCTCTTGCATTTGTTTATTATTGTGTGTTTGGTTGAATTTATTGCCAAAGAGGCATTTAATCCCAAGGGTGGGAGGAAAATCAGCCATAATCACATGAAAGAGGGAATAAAAGAATGAAGAAGAGACACATGACGCACAAACGTTCAGCTTTGATCTGGATGTCTGCTTCAGTGTCATGCTCTGTATAGACTCCACTGGATAGACGGTGGGTGGCAGAGCAAGATATCTCTCTCTATAGCTCTGTTCCAAACCCGAGTGAGCTTGTTGTCTGCATAGGCAGTTACCTTCTATGACAGCATCCTTACTTAAATGAAAACTCATAAAAGAGTGATTTGAAATGCTCTACATAGGCAGTGATTCTCATAACGATTTCTCAGGCACATCATTAGCACTCTTCATGAGAACTGATAAATGATAATGCTCACAGTTGATTCCAGTAGTGTTATGGTTGCATGTTGCTAAGCTAATAATTTGATATTCTAATAAGCATACAACCACTTGCAGTATAGAATGAAATACAATATTGAATTAATAAAAATTTCCCTGCTAAAAGACTGCGATTTAAAATTGCGATTGGAGAGCATGTGATCGGTTAAAGGGGTAGATTTTATTTTATTTTATTTTTTATTTTATTTTATTTTATTTTATTTTACAGCCTATCGTCATCTTGTAAAGGATAATATCATCTTGTTATCATGGCTTCTATACAAATAAATACTTCAGTAGTGATTCACACTCAAAAATCAAATGTACTGTTTTTTTATTATTATTATTCATCACATAAACAAACAGACAGACATGAAATGTAAGTTGCTTTGGATAAAAGCACCTTTTAAATGCATAAAAAAATAAAACTTCAACTAAAAAAAAATAAAAATCCGCCTAGCATATTAATGTTTATATTTTTATTAATATGCATCCAATTTACTTGTCTTTTTCTATTTTAAGATCTTTCATCCAGCCATTTGAGTTTCTTACCGGTACTTTTTTTTCCGAGTGATGTTTTAGGTTTATCCTGAACAATGGTCATCATTTTTCATAAATATTTGACCCCCAAATACCACAACTGACCAATCAGAATCAAGTATTCAAGAGCACTGTGTGATGAATGCTTTTACTGTATGAAAAAGAGCAGCTTGAACATTCTTCAAAACTCTTTGATTTGTGTTTCATGGATGAAAATAAAAACCATACAGGTTTGGAATGACATGAAATACATTTTACAACAGAAATTTTATATTTTGGGATGAACAATCCCTTCTAGGTAGACAGCTTGGTTTTGAAATGGCTTATATCACTCTCTATTGAGTACATATCTCTTATTTCTCGGTTCTGTTCTCTTCAATATCTACCAGCGTTTTGGCTTGTGAAAGAGTGTGTGAGGAAAAAAAGGTTTAAACTGTGCAGTTCACAAGATGCCAGAAGTTTTGGAGAGAGTACGTCTATGGGGGGATGTGGCTACCTATAGAAAGAGAGGTGTAAGTATAGAGGGATGAGTTTATCTCCAGGTCTGTATGGAGGATGATGTCTGCTGGAGCTTTAGATGGCCAAAGTAAATGACAACACAGGGGAACCAGGAAGAGCCAGAGCTGTCAGTCACACAGAGACATAAGCTGGTTCAGAAAGCATAATGCAGGCTTTATGTGTGTGTGTGTGTGTGTGTGCAGATGTTCTTGCAGTATCAGTTTGTGGACTAACAGGGATTACCACCACTGAGCCGTCAAGGGAGTCACATAGCTATTAGTATCTGTATCCACCTTCCTCTATCTCTCGCCGTCTCTCTTTGCCTCTTTTTGCCACATGAAACACTTCTTTCTGCAACTCACAGACTCTTCACCACCCATTTTCTGTATCCTTCCTTTGTCTGAACTTCTTTACCTTTCCTCTGAACTACTTTTCAGAACGGTGTGAAAAGATTTGTGACAAATCACCTCGCCCAGACAGTCTGTCTGAAGCTTCACATGCCACCAGGAATATTAATTTCCATCAGCAGATAGCAATCTCTACAGACATATATCATAATTGGAATGCAATCCTCTGACTTTATGAACTAACCACTCTCACACGATCTTTTTATTTTCTGCTTTGTCATATAGAGGTGTTGTAACGTGAGGTAAGTTGTAGAACTGTCAGTTTAAGCATTTAGAAAAGTGCTACGGGGGGAAATCTAACTGTAGAAGTCTATGGTTAAAAATATATGATTTATTGGGATAATTTTGAGGTAAGCAAATAAAATTGTATATCTGGTTTATAATGTAATTTCTGATTATGTTAATAGGTTTCATAGAAACAGTTCCTATCTGACTGGATGACCCATCAAGATGGAAATGTCTTACTAACAAGTTCTGTCATTTATACAAATCATATTTACAAATGGGATAATTCTGAATTCTAAGTTACACAAGTTGCAGAGTTATGGTGTTGGAATGAGTTTGTACTACTTAGCATGACTTTGTTTTCTTTTTCTTTTCTTTTTTTGTTACATTAAAAAAATAAATACTTAAAATAATACTAATAAAAATAAAAAACACAATATCCCCTATATATAATGTAATTCTGATCTATTCTCGTGAACATGTCTTGTTCTAGTGCCATGTCTCCAGTCATACAGTGCTTTCTGTCAAACTCAGAGGCAAAGAAACAAACAGCTTGAAAGCCGGCGTGAACTTGAAACACTCTTATCTTTCACCAGTCTGTATCTCTAGCCAAACGTTTGTTTGCACAGCCGCAACTTCTGTTTTTCAGTGTTTATTTAATGCAGGCAAAGTTTCAGCTCGTCATGTTATTTATCGTCAGTCATTTGAAACAAACATGCATTTGTTATTTTAATGACGTCAACCCAACTGTGCCTGTCTTTTATACTTCACTTGTGGAAAGTTTGCTTCGTTCGAACAATTACCTTACTGGGTAAGTTCACCCAAAAAATAAGAACTATGTCGTCAGTTACTCACCCCTACACCAAATCCAAACCTGTGTGTTTTTTTATTCAGAAGTTTCATTTTTGGATGAACTATCCCCAGCAGCAGTAAGATTTTATAATGCGTTCTGGCAAAATCATACATTATGCTGGATGATCAGTGATGAAGTTTAATAACCTAAGTTGCATCACTCATAAAAAAAGTACCACAGTACTGTTATTTTTAAAGGGAGAGTAATTATCTTTATATTAAATAATTACCTTTCTCAGTGTTAGTTGGCCAAAGCTCTATGGTTGGCTTTGAGGAGCATTAGCAAAGAAATGTGAACAAAATGCAAGTTTTGGCTAGTTGCAATCCATATAAAGCACCCACCATAATATTTTAAACACTAAAACAGTGGGGTATTAAAACGTTTATTGTGGAAAAACATTTAAAGTGTCTTAATGTATTAAAACAGTGATATTAAAAGATCAAATTCAGTATACACCTTATTGATGATGCATACTTTAACAAGCAGATGAACCTGGAATATGAACTCAATGCTCTAAATGGTTAAGTGTTTTCTTTTAAATGGTTTCTATGGGAAAACACTTAATGTGAAACATAGCACATTGCGTTTATATCTGCTTCCCTGTACAAAGTATGAATCGTCAATAAGGTTTATACTGAGTTTGGCCTTTTAATTACTAATACATTACTACAAACCTTGTAAAAATAACTGATGGCCTATGGAGGAAAGCCTTGTTTCGCCCTCCATGTGGGCGTTCCTATAAGGGTGTGCTATCACGTTAAAACTATGAATATTATGAAAAAGTAACTCAGGCATTATAGTACATTTAAAAAGTAACACACTTTTATAAAGTGATTATGTAATGCACAATGGCTGCAAACTATAATTTCTGCATGGGTCAGAATGCGTTCATGTGAATTCATGAATGTGTGTGTGTGTGTGTGTGTGTGGTAACATCATAGAAAGAATTTAGGCCACCTCAGAACAGCTGCCTCTGTCTTCAGCAGGACGACTTCAAACATATAATTTCCAATCTAATCGAGAGCGAGTGAAAATAGTCGGAAGGAAGTGTAATGATGGGATAAAAATAAGAAGCTTTTTTTTTGCTTGTTTGTGAGCTTCACTCATTCAATCATGTGCAATTTGCTGGGATAATTGAGGTGGGGCAAATAGGAAAGAGTTAAGCAGTTAAGAGTTCACGGGTCGCAGCTGTGTTCTGACACGCCACCATTAATTTTCTGATGATCTGCTTTTTTCTGTTGCCTTCCCTTAGGTTTTCTCAGGCCAGGAGAGAGTTTCAGACTGGAACATCTGGAGTGTCATGTTGAAACAGCATCATTCTCCCACCGAGACCCAAGTGAAACCATTCGGCCAATGAAGACAGAAGTGCAAGTTTGACTGCATTGACACACACACAGTGTTCTGGTACGCTCTTTAATCACCACTTATCTGCAGGAGCACCGTTAAACACCTTCCTCTCCCTCCTGTCGAAATCTACATCACTCCCTCAAACCTCGGCCCTTCATCTCTCTCTCCCTCTGTAATGTCATTGTTTGCAGATGTACTTTGTTTCCTCTCTCTATTTTCCCCAGGTTTGAGAAAACAGCCTGTGCCGCTGATATGTGTGCCAACTATGACAAAAGTGCTGCTGAGGAATGTGCTGTGTGTCTATATGATAGAATGCTGGGTAAATATAGCTGTCGTTTTCATACGGGTCTGTTTCTGCACCATTGTTTTCGCTGACAGAATGAAAACACAAGGCCTAAACAGATGCAGAAGAATACGGTACGGCGAGCATACGTTCAGTCATTCATTTTCTCTTTTTGTGTGTTCTGTCTACTGTTTTATTGACCATTACAATTATTATTTTTTGTATATTCTCAAACCCAGGTCCTACTTTTATATGTTTTTTATGGTTTATTTTGGACCGTATTGACTTTAATTATATGGACAAAACAGTTGAAACATTCTTCAAAACATTTTATTTTGTTTTTGTTTGTTTTGCAAAGAAAGTTCAATCATACAGGTTTCAAATGACATGATAGTGAATATGAATTAACGACAGATCTATTCTTCCATATTGTGAAGCACATTCGAGTAACTAATTGTAACTATCAAAAAAAGAAAAAATGTAGAGTGGGGGCTTGGTTCTATCCATCTGATTGTCTGAATGTGAGCTTGCAGTCAGTTGTAAGAAAGGGCCGGTTTAAAAACACTAAAGGATTGGAGAAGTTAGGCTTACTGGCTCAGTGAGTAGTCGAGTTATGACATTTTGATTAAAAATTACAAGGTCGAAATTAAAGAGAAACACAAACATGGATGAATCATTTAACCGTAAGGTCAGTGACAAGCATTTAAGTATCTTCCCATTCTGGGAATTGTTTTGGAGTTGTCATTAAGAGGGCAGTGTTATGTAGGTCTGGGATACCACCCTGTGATTTCTGTCCAGAACTGTATCTCAGTAGTTCGGCTCATATGTGACATTCTCATTGACTGCACCATACGTGGTATTTCCTGTTGACATTAGATCAAGCAGAGGGCTGGGAACAGAGGAAGTGAACTAATTGATGGATTGATCGCTTATCAACACTGCAAATCAGTGAAACTGCTATTAAGCTTTCAATCTTAACAAGCAAATCACAGCACAGTTCATGGAGTAGTTCACCCAAAAATGAAAATGCTGTCATTATTTACTCACCCTCATGTCATTCCAAACTCATGTTATTATGTTGTTGTTTTTTTATGTAACACCAACAGAGATATTTGTATGCAGCTTTTTTCCACACAAGGACAGCTTCAAAAATAACAACAGAACTGTAAAAGCTGTCCATTTGATTAGTGCATTATTTCCCAGGTCCTCTAATATCACATTATACATAGCTTTGTGTGAAGAACAGACTTAAACATAGTTGTTTTCAGTCATATCCTTTCTCTGCCAAAGCTTTAAATCAAGACACATTCACATGACATTCCTGAAGCTCAAACATTAGAGCATGACGCTCATGCAAGTCGCTTTGGATAAGAAGCATCTGCCAAATGCATAAATGTAAATTTTGTCAGTATTGATGCCAAAAGTCCATGGAGAGGGAAACTTAGATTTTTACGAATTTTCCATGAATAACAACCTACATTTCTGTCTTTTCTGTCCACACAAAGCTATCACATGGCTTCAGAAGACTCAGGCATGAGTCATTTTATTATTTGTCCTGTTTTATCATATTTGTATGGTTACTGGACACTATCTCTAATTCTCTCTTTTATGCATGGCTAAAACACCAAGCTTCCCAATGCAGAAAAAAACTGTTCATACTGTATATCTGCTCTACCAAAATGTTTTGAGTAGTTCTGATGTAATTTCCTTTTAGAGTTCAAATATTACAGTACATGTCATGCCTTATTTATGCTATATTGGTATAATTTAATCTGAGCTGGTCCAGAACACCTTCTTGTAAAACTGCTTTCAGACAAACTAAATTAGACATGACTGGCACACACTGACATTAGCTCTGCCATAAACATCACTGTAGCTGTGGAGTATTATTTGATAGATTAATAACATAATAACAACAAATGTGCCCATCTTTGTACAAATAATCAAGGATGATAGCACATTTTAGTCTGTCTTTCTTTCTTTCTTTCTTTCTTTCTTTCTTTCTTTCTTTTTCTTTCAAAAAGCATCTTTTTTTCTATACCAAGCTTCTGTTTTTTGCTTTTGTCTGTTCTATTGTTTGCTTTAGATTGTTTTATTCTGTCTTTCCTCCTTTCTTTCTCTCTCTTGGCAGTGACAGAAGAAAGGAAAACAGAATGAACCTTGTCTGGCTAAAGACATCTTTTCCTCTCCTTCCTCTCGTAGCTCATACAGACATAACCTGCTCAGCCTGGAGGGCAGGAGACACACATAGGGAGAGAGAAAGAGGCACGGGCGAGGGCAGGAGAGCAGGTAAATAAACAGAACAAACTACAAACCCCTGTGAGCACTGATATCCAACTTTCTCCTCAGATCATTCACTCAGTCGAGAGCCGCTCTCTCGCCGTCCACCCTTTAAACAGCAGCTGGTGGACCTGAAACCCGATGGAGGCCTCGATCCCTTACAAATGTTTGGATTACAGGAATGACCCACTGAAGGAGTGTTTCACTGTTAAGTGGGACATTATTCTTGTGGGCTACTCTCAGGCAAAAAAGCAAATTCTATACCTGTTTTGGCATAAAGGTTTCAGTGTACATGTACAGTAGGCTTCAACAAAGAGCTCATTGTGTTCAAAGTGAATGCGCACACACTTACAATAAAAGAAAAGATGAAAAGGGGGGTGGTGGGGGAGACCAACATCGCCTGGATGGAGTCAGTCAATGGAGCCGTCAAGTTATCAGTTAACTCCAGTGGCATGTAGTCAGCAGAGCAGAGCAGGAGAGAAAGAAGTGGAGGAGAGGGGAAGAAAGGAGTGGAGGGGAGGGCTGAAACAGGACACTGGTTTAGGGTGCGTCGGCTGAGTTGAGCTCTTATCAGCACTTCTCTCTCAATTACACCGCTAACGCTACTCTCTCGCTCTCTTTATTTCAATCTCTCCATTATTCCACTTATCTGTGTTGCTTTCTTACCTAGTGCCTTTGCAAAAGGGCAAATTACGTGAAAGAGGAGACAGCATTTGAACAGATCCCAAACTGTGAGCTCAGTGAGGGGGTTTGTGTGTATGTGAGAGAAGGAGAGTCACTGAAAGTCAAAGGCATCACACATTAATATTTTGTAAATCTTTTCGTTTTTAGAAACTGTCATCTGTTAATCTAAATCAGTAACTACCAAAATACAGTAGTAGATGCTTTTATTTTATTTTATTTTTGGAAAGTATTGTTTAAATAATGTACAAAACATGCAGTCTGCATTATATATTTAAAATGTTCTTATGCTCAACAGGACTGCATTTATTTGATCAAAAATACAGTAATACTTAATATTTGATATATATATATAAATGCACAGTATTGTAGAAAGATAGCGATGGATTATGGCTCTTCACAATGAATATCACTGCAGAATTCACACTCATGCACCCACACCCACACCTGTGTGAACTCAGCTGCTTTGGCGCTTCAGGAATAGAACATGAGACACTGTATAGAGAGTAGCATTTTTAACACTTTCCAATGCTTTTAGGAACGTGACACCTGCTGAAGAACTCTACAGCTTGACGCGCTTAAGCTACGGATTGCAACAAAAGTGAAAAAATCCAAATGAAGGGCAGCTGCACAACACCTCTGTTCTCAGGCTCTTTTTAAAGTACATAACTGCTTTTCTATATTCCTCCATCTTTCATAAGAATGAAAAATGTGTGTATATTGCACTTATCTCTTTGAGATTCTAGGAAGTCATTTCTCTTTCCCAGCTCTGTGAACTTTTCTTCTTTGTTTATAGCTCTTTGTTTTTCTCTTATATTGATTTCAGTACAATATTTGTCAAAGCTTTAGACTTGTTTTCTGGTTATTTAAGATTAAAGGTTTCTGAATATAATGTGGATTTTTTTTTATATATATTCAGGATATACTTTTAAATCTGCATTTGTATTACAACTGTTTTTATAGGTACAGCATACATGTAGCATACAGTATGTATAGTGGCACCAAAATTCTTGCATTTCATAACATCTGATTTTTTTTGTTTATTTTCTAATTATGTTTTTCTTTCTGACTTTCAGTTGCATTTGCACACAGACTTTGTTCACTTTATTTTTCTGTTGGAATAAAATGGATTATTAATATCATATTTGATATTTTATTCTGATTATATTTTTGAATACATACAGAATACTTCCCATACTTAGGACCGTGTGATATTTCAGTTTTTCTTTTTTAATAAATCTGCAAAAATGTCAACAATTCTGTGTTTTTCTGTCAATATGGGGTGCTGTGTGTACATTAATGAGGAAAAAAATGTACTTAAATGATTTTAGCAAATGGCTGCAATATAACAAAGAATGAAAAATTTAAGGGGGTCTGAATACTTTCCGTACCCACTGTATGTTTTAAATGTTTAAATATTTTGCTTTAATTTATGATAGCATTCTTTATGCAAGATTATGTTGCATGTTCATTATTTATTAAATTTTAATTATTTATAAAAGAAGAGGATTGTTCTAGTCAGTTTTGATTGTGATATCATATTTATTTATTTTTGTAACCACGTGTAAATAGCTTTTTTTTTTTCATTTTTGACAAATGAAGACTGCTAGATCTCCTGAGTTAGAAAATAAGCTCAGACCGTCATTACAATATTAATTAATTAATTAGTTACATTGTTTGTTACTTAGTCTGTTTGTTAGTCAGTTAGCTCACAATGTTGCACATTAATTTCTTCTCATGGCTCATAAAATAAATGTAATATTTAGTTGGGCATTGATGTCACACATGTGCATGATCACAAACACTGTCACACAGCATTTATGTTCTCAACAAAGCATTTGCCTGTGTTCTGTCCATAATATCTAAACACATTTCAACAAAAGAAGTATCAGAATCAAGCCTTTAAACTTTCAGTGTAGTACCAATGCTTTGCAAACTCCCTTGTGACATGACCTGTGTTCAGGAAGGACATTTTTTTTTACCTGAGACATGGCGCCAGTGTAATTAGCATGACAACGTAAACTATATTCATGCCTAAAAGGCTCTAAATGTTTGATATTGTGCTGGTTTTAATTCTCTTTTATGCAGGCAGTGAACTATAGACAAAGAGCCGAGGTCCTTCAGGACACCAGAGTGCTTTCCAAAGGCACTTAAATCTATTGTTTACCAAGCAAATGCTTAATTACCAGGTTGAATTAATTAATTGCACTTCTTCTAAAGACAACAATACCCCATCCCCTGAGTGAACCTGGTGTGTGTATGTGTATGGAGTGAAAGGGGCTAGAGGTGACCCGCTCCTTCTTCCCTCTAAAAATAAACTAACGGGAAAGAATTGCAGAGCGGGAGAGGACGCGAGTGGGGTGGGTCCAGGGGGAGAAGACAGGTTAACATCACATTAAGTGGAAAGGGCAGAGCAGTTTCTCTCTGCTTAAAGTGGAAATTGTGTGCATATCACAGAACACCCCACACACTGAAAGGTTCATTAACATAAGGCTGAGAGACAGAGCTCAGTCCGATATGTGCCGTGGTTCTCAAGGGGTGTGCCCACGCTAGAGCCAGAGACCCCCACATACTCTCCCTCACTTCAGGAAGAGATCGATGGAACTGTAAATGTTTGCACACTTGGTTTAACACACATTTAATCAATTCAACTTTTAAGGTGAAGGATGTTAAATGAGTTTCTCCTATCTCAGTTTAACATGGTAGACTGTCTTCCTGAAGAGTGTAAACACTGACTCTGCAATGCTTTCAAAACATCGCTATCTTTGTTTACGTGACCTATCGGGTCAACTTTTGAATCAACCTGTGGGTTTGGGTTGGGGCTATCTTTTTATCAAAGAATGGCAGTCAGAGATGTTGTGAGTTCTGAGAAGCCCGTTTGAAATTATTATTATTATTTTGCTGTGTCAGTACAAACTATGGGTTGAACGACTTCTGATTTTTTTTAAAGTCGACTTTTATGTGATGAAAGTTGAGTCGAAATCGACTAGTAGCTGATGACAACATTGATGAACAATTAAGTCTGGAGCTGTGACAAACACCTTGTGCACAGCTATGGCATATGATACAGCGCTGCCCATATGGCTATTGCTCCTATAACAGCTAATTTTTATCAGTTCTTTTGTCTTTGAGTCATTATATTTCTCACAGATTTCTGCTCGTTCTAAATCAGATACAGATAAAGTAGCACAGTAAAGATTACATTCATATGAATGCATTAGTGAGAGCATTTGCGAGTCTGAATTAATTCTACCTGGCAGCGTCTCTCTACTAGTACTGAAGCTGTGGGATTTAGTTATTAAGAAATATATGCTTGAACTTTTCAGTTTCAAAGCTATTTTAATGAGAAATCATAAAACAGTGTTAACAATACTAATGCTGTGCGTGCGTGATGTCCGAGGTACTGTCTGTAATGTGTGTGCATTACAGTGCAGCAGCGCATTAGATTAGAACGGCGATTAACTTACCTACCTGTACAATAACCGGTTTAAAACGCGCATTCTCCCGTTCAATTTCGAGCATCCAGTAATATAATCTCACATGTCTTGGAGCACTCTCAGAGTATGCATTTATTTGTAATTTTAACTGTTTGGAAATGGAGCGTAAATGTGGAAGTCCTTCAAAGATTTCTTATCCTGTTGCGCCCTCTATAGGACCAGCGACTAGTTGACATCAAGCTTAAAGCGTCATGGCAGAGCATTAAAGTCCACTAGTCGATTAGTCGGTGCAACCCTTAGTACAAACAGAATTTTATTTATTATGAGGGTTGAGGTGTTTAATTCAATAATCAATTGAGAAATCAGTTTCTCTAAAAATGATAAGGAAATTAATCAGTTATGAGGATGTTGTTTAAAAATGTATAGTCAGATTTATATATACTGTATATA
>NW_015505425.1:1077426-1078919 GCF_001515645.1 Sinocyclocheilus grahami | reverse complement strand
ATATATATATATATATATATATATATATATATATATATAAGAAATGAATACTGTTATTTAGCTAGGATGTGTTAAATTTATCAAAGGTGACAGTAAAGACTTACTTTTTCATAAAAGAATCGGGAACACTTTAGAGATCAATTCTCACTATTAACTAGTTGTGTATAAGCATGCATATTACTAGCATATTGGCTGTTTATTAGTACTTGTAAAGCACATATTAATGCCTCATTCTGCATGACCATATTTTAGATCCCCATACCTACATACCTAAACGACTACATTTCTAACTATTAGTAAGCAGCAAATTAGGAGTTTATTGGGGCAAAAGTAGTAATTGTTAGTTAATAAATAGTGAGAACTGGACCTTAAAATACAGTTTGACCAAAGAAACCAAAAGAAAAACCACATGATTTTCACATGATTAGAATGATTTCTGAAGGATCATGTGACATCGAAGACTGGAGAAATGACTGCTGAAAATTCAGCTTTGCTATCAAAGGAATGTATTTTATATATATAAAAAATACAAATAGAAAACTTATGTTATTTCCAACTGTACTGATATTTTTGATGAGCATCAGTCTTCTTTCAAAAACATTTAAAAAAATCTTACCATCCCCAAATTTCTGAACAGTAGTGTAAAGAGAATTTACAATTTGATATTTAAAAATAACTTAAGATTGTATCATTTGAATAATTAACCTTTAAATAGATAATTGAAAAATTATGGGACAAGGTTACATATATATCGCGTAATTTCCAAGTGATAGATTATTGCGTTTTTATTGATTATTGCTCTATTACGTTTTTTTTATGTTATTTCCAACTGTACTGATATTTTTGATGAGCATCAGTCTTCTTTCAAAAACATTTAAAAAAATCTTACCATCCCCAAATTTCTGAACAGTAGTGTAAAGAGAATTTACAATTTGATATTTAAAAATAACTTAAGATTGTATCATTTGAATAATTAACCTTTAAATAGATAATTGAAAAATTATGGGACAAGGTTACATATATATATCGCGTAATTTCCAAGTGATAGATTATTGCGTTTTTATTGATTATTGCTCTATTACGTTTTTTTTTAAAAATCTCCGATACTTTTTCTATAGAAAGATTTTTGAGACTGCCTTTGATCATAAACTCTTCATGATCATAACTAATAGCTTTATTAATTTAGTAGTTTTCCAATTGATGTATTGATTTCTCAGTTTATTTTTGTAACAGGTCCTTATAATTATATTAGCGATGAGAATAAATCATCATCTGTGGCAATTAACAGCATATCACACATGCAGTACTTTAACAAACGTGTTACAGTGGGAAAGTTATTCAGCTTACGAGCTAAATGTGACTAGTACTAGAATAGCATATTGAATAGAACAGTAACAGCAGGGACATCGTAAATCATGTGGTAGAAATCACTCTATAATGTTCTTCTATTGTTTTTTTTTTTTTTTTTTTTTTCAAAACCAATACAAATGTGT